>NC_134485.1:254945982-255245982 GCF_040206685.1 Ascaphus truei
GTTTTTGGCGTGTTAACCTCGCTGTATGCTGTAAGGGCCGAATCCCTGGCGAATGAATGCGCCACCACCTTTTGATAAAATGGCGAGTAACCGGTGGCGAGACGGCTGCCTGTAGAGAAGCTGCCGAGAAGCCGTCCCCTGCCGAGATGTGTCTGCAGCAGACAGAGATCCGCCGCTCTCTTTGCGCAAAAATCGGCACATTAAAAATTATTTTATAAACCATTTTTATTCATAGTGTACATGTGCAGGGGGTCTCCGGAGCTGAAGCGCATAGGTTTCAGGTCGGGGGACCCCCTGCTTCCTGAGATACAGGCCCCTTTATGAAGTGCCGATATCCCTCTGCATTTAAATGTCCCGATCACGTGACCGCGGAATGTAAACAAAGCAGAGGGATACCGGCACCCCCTAAAGGGGCCTGTATCTCGGGAAGCAGGGGGTCCCCGGACCTAAAACCAAAGCGGTTCAGCTCCGGAGACCCTCTGCACATGTACAGTATGATAAAACACACATATCAATAAACAATCATTCCTTACCTTTGTGGCTATGTGCTATGGTAACGAAGCAGCATGAATGTATTTTTAATAATATTGTACAGTGAGCATGGGGTCCCCTGAGCTGAACCGCATTGCTTTGTGGACCAGGGACCCCTGCTTCCCAAGTTACAGGCCCCGGTATGTGTCATCGGGTGGGCAGTGTCGCCGCCATCTTTATGGCGTCCCATACGCGATGTGCCCACTCTAAAGATGGCGGCGACACTGTAACCGATGCCCCAAACCGGGGCCTTTAAGTCGGGAAGCAGGGGGTCACTGAGCCACAAATCAATGCGGTTCAGCTCAGGGGCCCCTCTGCTCCTGCACAATATTATTAAAATACATTAATGCTGCTTCATTACCATAGCGGATAGCCGCTAAGGCAATGAAGGGGTTAACGCATAATAGCATGTTTATTGGGAACAATTGCCCCCAATAAACATTGCAATACACAACATACAATACAGTAATGGGCAAAATTACTATTATCCACAAATGGATAATAGTGCAGTTGTCCATTTAAAATACATAAAGAACCATGAATACATTAAATACATATAGCACTCACCCTTGTCCGGCTGCCACGATGAAGGCCATCCTCATCTTCATCCTGCTAATGCCCCATCCGCTTCTGTAAAACAGAAACAAGAATAAAAACATCCAATGTAATGTCCCCTAACCCTTTAATCACCATAGCGGTTATTAACCGCTACATTCATTAAGGGGTTAACCCACCCTCACCCACCACTCGGGAGGCCTACATACCCTCCCCACTAATCCCCCACCCCGTGAGGCCTAACCACCCTCACCCACTACCCACAAGGGAGGCCTACCCACATACATTTGAGGCCAATACCCCCTCCCCCCACCCCCAGTACCCACAATTAAAACAATACACAGCCCCACAATAAACATCATTCTATTTATTAAATACATAACCCACCCTGTGCCCCCCCCATAAAAACATGATTTATTCTTTTACATACAGGGTTAATACCCCAGCCCCACGCGAGTCCCCGGCGGGCCTCGTGGGTCACCTGACAGACCTACAGGGTACCAGCATCTTGTTTTATACAGGTTCTGGAGGCCTGTTGGTGGGTCCCGCCAAGCGCCATGGCCACCAGGTGGTCTCCGCGGGTCACCGTGTGACACAATTGGGTCCCCACGGTAGGCCTGCGGATGTCTGGGAGCCCCGGGTCAGACCCACAGGTATCTGAGGGGCCTCGGGTGGTTCTCACGGGGTTCTGGGGACTCACTGGTGCTCACTACGGGTCCGCGGTGCCCCCACGGATGTGGGGCCATCGGTTCTTCCCTGCACACTACGGGTCCGCGGTGCCCCCACAGATGTGAGGCCATCGGTTCTTCCCCACAGGTGTCACTCGTGGACCACGCAGCCTGGTACCCGTGAGATACCCGAGGATACCTCAGGTGGTCTCCAGAGGTCTCACGCAGAACCAAGGAACCAACCCTGAATGTAAAATAAATAAACCTGACCTATACATTAAATACATCAATCCCCCCCCCCAACACCTACAGTACAATAATGTGCCAAATAACTATTATCCAGATAGGGATAATAGATTATTTTGCCATTATTAAACACATTAACTAGCATAGTAAAATAAAGAAACTTCTACTGACCTCATCAATAAGAAGGCCCGGTCGCCAGCATAATCCTTGTCGTCCGTTGCCAAAATAATACATAGCCAATACATTGCAATTACATTTAAATATCAATGAACCCCTTAATCACCTTATCGGATACTAACTGCAAAGGTAATTAAGGGGTTAAGCCATCCTGGCCCGATACCCACCCTTCACACATTCCTTTGTAGTGTGGCTTCATCATGAAAAAAATTACAAATAAAATTTAAAAAAAAATATATATATATATATATATATATATATATACATATATAAATATATATATATATATTTATACACATGATGAACCAATATACAAATAAATGTCTCAGGGTTAACAAAAACATGCTTAAATAAAAATACCACTTCTCCATAACATCCACAATGAAATACAATGCTATTTCCTAAAAAAATTAAATGTAATCATCCAATCTAAAGCATCAAATGCCAATCAAAAGCCTCAAATCCCACTCAAAACATTGCATTTACATTGTATACATGATGCATAAAATCTAAGCAACATGTAGACGCTGCAAATCAATGTTAACAATACAATATTCCAAAGAAAATAGCATTACATCAAAAGAAGTATACAATGTAATCCAATAAAGTCACCATCAATCAATTTGCATACATTAATTACATCCCAAAACAATTAAAATAGCATCCATACCAATTACACATTTAACTATAGCAACCGTTAAAGAGACAAGTTACCATCATACAAAATAGAAGGACACCAAAAAATAAAATATACAAAATCAAGCCTCACCATGACCTAAAGTACAGCATACAAGCCCAAAAATTACATCTATCTAATTATAAAATACATTCAACACACATCAATGCATAGCAGCATAGCCAAAATGATTTAAAATAGTGCAAAGCAAGCTTTTCAAACACAATCATTTCTTACCCTGTATGTATATATCTCTCTAGACATACATACATAAATACATACAGTGGCAAGAAATTATGTAAAAAAAAAAAACCAACACATGTAAAAAGCAAAAAAATACAAGTTACATAAAATACATTTCTTTTGTTCACTTACCATTACTTGACCCACTCACCGACTCCCGTTGAACAGCTTACTCGCAAACCAATCCACGAACAGGAACCCATAAAATAATAAACCATAAAATAATAAACATTAAAATAATAAATCAAAACAATCCACGGGTCTTCTAGTTGTAATCCATCTTCATCTATATTCTTCTTTCTTTCAGCTGCGGCTCTGTTCCGGGGTCTTCTTACCGTCTGCTGCCACGCCCTTGTCTTCTTCTTCTATAGGAGGTCCTTCCTCCTCGGCGTCTGGCTTCAAAATGAGACGACATAGGCTTTTAAAGACCTATGACGTCACATTTTCGTCATGGTTCCCACAGCCCTGATTGGGCCGTGAAAACCATGTGCTTTGGCCGATAAAAAAAAATGATGACGTCACTTAAAGGCAATGAAAGCACAGCCAATCAGAATGGCTTTGCTTCAATTGCCTTTAAGATTACGTCATTAAAAGAAACATGGCCAGCCTCACATGGTATGGTAGCCAATCAGAGCATGGGAACTCCATCCCAACTCTGATTGGCTCTAGTAGACCATGTGACAGAGGCTTGGGGGAGAACGGATATGACGTCATTGAAAGCCTGTCACCTGGTACTAGAGCCAATCAGAGTAGGGATAGACTTCCCACGCTCTGATTGGCTACCGTACCATGTGAGGCCGGCCATGTTTCTTTTAATGACATCATCTTAAAGGCAATTGAAGCAAAGCCATTCTGATTGGCTGTGCTTTCATTGCCTTTAAGTGACGTCATCATTTTTTTTTTAAATCGGCCAAAGCACATGGTTTTCACGTCCCAATCAGGGCTGTGGGAACCATGACGAAAATGTGACGTCATAGGCCTTTAAAAGCCTATGTTGTCTCATTTTGAAGCCAGGCGCCGAGGAGGAAGGACCTCCTACAGAAGAAGAAGACAAGGGTGTGGCAGCAGACGGTTAGAAGACCCCGGAAGAGAGCCGCAGCTGAAAGAAAGAAGAATACAGATGAAGATGGATTACAACTAGAAGACCCGTGGATTGATTTGTTTTATTATTTTAATGTTTATTATTTTATGGTTTATTATTTTATGGGTTCCTGTTCGTGGATTGGTTCGCGAGTAAGCTGTTCAATGGGAGTCGGTGAGTGGGTCAAGTAATGGTAAGTGAACAAAAGAAATGTATTCTATGTAACTTGTATTTTTTTGCTTTTTACATGTGTTTTTTTTTTTTTTTTTTACATCATTTCTTGCCACTGTATGTATTTATGTATGTATGTCTAGAGAGATATATACATACAGGGTAAGAAATGATTGTGTTTGAAAAGCTTGCTTTGCACTATTTTAAATGATTTTGGCTATGCTGCTATGCATAGATGTGTGTTGAATGTATTTTATAATTAGATAGATGTAATTTTTGGGCTTGTATGCTGTACTTTAGGTCATGGTGAGGCTTGATTTTGTATATTTTATTTTTTGGTGTCCTTCTATTTTGTATGATGGTAACTTGTTCTCTTTAACGGTTGCTATAGTTAATTGTGTAATTGGTATGGATGCTATTTTAATTGTTTTGGGATGTAATTCATGTATGCTAATTGATTGATGGTGACTTTATTGGATTACATTGTATACTTCTTTTGATGTAATGCTATTTTATTTGAAATATTGTATTGGTAACATTGATTTGCAGCGTCTACATGTAGCTTACATTTTATGCAGCATGTATACAATGTAAATGCAATGTTTTAAGTGGCATTTGAGGCTTTGGATTGGCATTTGATGCTTTAGATTGGATGATTACATTTGATTTGTTTAGGAAATAGCATTGTATTTCATTGTGGATGTAATGGAGAAGTGGTATTTTTATTTAAGCATGTTTTTGTTGACCCTGAGACATTTATTTGTATATTGGTTCATCATGTGTGTATATATATATATATATATATATATATATATATATATATATATATACCATAAAAAGTGACACTGTGTGCTCATTTGCATGTCATTTCCCAGAATCCCTTGCTGTAGTGGAAGTGCTGTATGCTGGGTGATAATGGGGAAAGGCGGGGTTGCAGACCTGCCTAAGACATACAGATGAGCCTACAGTTGTATTTGCATATATATATATATATATAATATATGAAGGAAGTGATTAAAGTAGCGCCAATCGTGAAACAATAGATAGATATGTGAAAATGACAAATATGATTCAAACTACCTAAAAAATAAAATAAATATTAATATACCCATAAAATAGTGAAATAATTACAAACTAGAATAAACACTCTAATACAACAATGTATATATATAACTTAAAATAATAAATAGTCCAAGTGCAATGTCCAAACCCTATGGTAAGTCCTGAGAGATGACAACAGGACAATGTACAGGATCCAGGGGTCCATGGCAGCTCTCAAATGGAAGAACCAGTTCCAATGCAGAATCTATAAGAACAAAAAAACAGAGAGAGCACGCCCCATAATGTACCACTGTAACATTTAATATGGAGAGGGAATGGTGGGGGGATTAAAAACACTCACAATATACAAGTGTAAATAAAGCAGTTTGTGATATATAATCACCACCGAGGCAGGTAACGTCTCATGACAGGTAAGCAGTCCAATATCAACTGGAACAAGGCACCCGACAGCGTTAAACCTTTCAAAGTTCACTCGAAGTCCTCCATACAATATGGTATCAGAGCTGGCCTCGATAATACATCATGCACTCTGCGGCCGTAAAGGGTGCATGCAACGTGATAACGCAATGTTGCAAGGTACGTCCCTGACGCGTTTCGTCGCAACAAATGCAACTTTATCAAAGGGAATGTCCCTGAACAGTAATGGCAGTGCTAATATACTAGAGTGTCTCGATCTTGATTGGTAACTCAATTATTAGAGATTCCGCCCCTAAAAGGGAACCAGAGTATAACGGGAATCACAGGTGATAATTTAAATGAAAAGTGATATAGAAAAAATTATAATAAATAAATAATAAATAAACGATCACTCAAGCATAGACACACTGTCATATAAATATCTACAAATAGCAATATCAGCATCTAATACTACAAAGAAGCTAAATCAACACAAATATATATTATAAAAGATATAATAATTAAGAATATATAATCATTATTACTCAAAATCATAAAAAAGCTAAAAATATATTAAAGTGTTACAAATCTTGTAAAAAATCATATATATATAATCATAAAATACATATATAATGTAACATCATAAACCTCATTATATCAACCCATTAATCTAATAATATCCGTGTGTGTCAACACAACTGCATACACACAAGCACAAACATAAATACTGTGTGCGCAAAGAATGTATATTGAGGTGTGCACGCACACACGGGTACCAAGTGCTAATAATATATGAACTAGACCAGATATAAATATATATCAATATTAAGATAAAATAAAATAAAACATGAAAAGAAAAGGAGGGAAATGGGAAAATCTAGGGTGAGAAGTGATGGGAAAAGGGGGGATAAGGGGAAGAGATGGGGTTAATGGGAGGGGGGGGAAATGAAAGGGAGGGGAGGGAGGGGAAAGGGAGCGGGTGTACAGCTAGGACTCGGGATGAATAAAAAGAGGGGATGGGGATGTTATAATCACAGAGAGTGAACCAGAGAGCACAGATCCAAAACCAATCTACATGCTTATACCAGAGTACTGGTATCCAAACATTCATTTAGACCACCGGGGGTGAGTGTCCCCAACCGGTGTATCCATAATGTCTCCCTTCTACAAAGAGATTTGAAACGGTTCCTTCCTAGTTCAACAGGAGGAATGTGCTCAATACCCATAATTATTAAGGATTCTGGATCCTTATGATGTACATTGGTGAAATGTTTAGGTAAACTATGGGTGGTGACACCATTGATGACATTCCTCCTGTGCTCCAGGAATCTGGTACTTAGGGATCGAGTGGTGCGGCCAACATATTGGAGGCCGCAACCACATTGTAAGAGATAGACGACAAATGTACTCAGGCAGTTAATGATGCCCTTTACATCATATCGTCCGCTCTTATGAAGGGAGACAAACTCCGATTTGGTATTTAAATGTTTGCACGTGATGCAACGACCCCTGCCACATCTATGGTTACCAATTTGGCCCACAGATATGGCACTGGCAGTCGCAACCGTTGGTTTCAATTTACTCGGAGCTAAAGTATTTTTATGTTCTTAGCCTTCCTATAAACAATGGGAATTTTCTCTGTGAGTATGCTACCTAGATGTGGATCACACTTTAAAATGTTCCAGTGGGTATTGAGAATACCCTGAATGGATCTGTGGGATTGGTTAAACGTGGTAATAAACCGAGAAACCCCATCTGTATTTAATGATCCACTCCTCGGAGTATTATAACTAGTATGTTTATTATTGATGGAGCACTTTCTAAGTAATGATGATCTATCTGAAGACCTCACCCTGTTGAAAGAGTCACAGACCAAACCGGGATCATAACCCTTCAACAAAAATTTATCACACAAATCTTTGGATTGGCATATGAAGTCACTTTCCCTGGAACAGTTCCTTTTAAGACGATGAAACTGTCCCAGGGGAATGCATTTGAGCCACTGTGCATGGTGATTGCTAGAAGCATGAACATAATTGTTCACTGCAACTGACTTGAAATGTGTGGTAGTAATAATATTACCTTCTGGATCTGAAGTTAAAACAAGATCCAGAAAAACCACAGATTTAGGACTAATGTCGAACGTGAATTTCAAGCCCATATCATTGTGAGTGAAAGAACTCAGGACATCAGAAAAGGTTGTGATATCACCCTCCCAAATAATAATAATATCATCGATGAAACGGCCATAATATACGATGCCCGCCCCCAGCTCCACATTGGGCCAAACAGATGTTTCTTCCCAATATCCCATAAAGAGATTGGCATAGCTGGGAGCAAACCTCGTACCCATGGACGTTCCACAGATCTGTAAATAAAAAGAATCCTCAAAAGAAAAATAATTGTGAGTTAAAATAAACATATTACTTTCTAAAAAAATTCTTGTGAATAATGGGAATAGAGGAATCCGTGCTCAGCCAGAAGTCAATGGCCTTGATCCCCCTGGAATGATCTATGGACGTGTACAATGATGACACATCACATGTAGCCCATAAATAACTGGGCTTCCATTTAAACTCGGAGATCGAGTCGATGACATGCAGAGTATCCCGAACATGTGACCTGAGCTTTGCTACAAAGGGTTGAAGGTAATAATCAACATATTGGGATAGGCCGGACGTCATCGACTCGATTCCCGAAATAATAGGTCTTCCAGGGGGATCCACCAGAGACTTGTGGACCTTGGGTAAATGATAAAACATAGGAGTGCGGGGGTGATCGGAATAAATAAATTTAAATTCATATTTAGTTAAAACACCCTCTTCTAAAGCTGAAGTCAGGTGTTGTTTCAGTAACACCTGATACCGTGATGTGGGATCATCTGGCAAGGGAGAATAGGAGGCAGAGTCACCCAGGAGTCGATAGGCTTCTAATAAGTAAGCCGATCTATCCTGGATGACTATGCCCCCACCCTTGTCAGCCTGTCTAATAACGATGTCCCGAATGTTCTTCAAATCACAAAGTGCATTCAATTCACCTTTGGATAGATTCTGATTGAATCTATACGGTTTACTGCACAGTGCCTCAAAATCTTTAAGTACTAAATTATAAAATGCATCAATGTATCCTCCCTTCGATTGGTAGGGAAAAAACAGTGACTTCGGCCTGAATGGGGAATGCATAATAATTGCCTCTCCAACCAGATCCATATCCAGTGTTTGTGTTGAATGCACACAAATATCGAATTTATCAAAAGCATTGTTGAAGGAACCCGGCGTTCCCTCTGACTCAATCAACAGGTCTGTGAGGGCCTCAAGGCAAACCTCCTCCTGAGTACTAGTAGCAGATGTGGATCTTGCTAGTTTTTTATTTTTATCTTGTATATTAAAATGACGTTTGAGCGTAAGTTTATGAATAAAACTATTAAGATCCACAAATAATTGGAAGGCATTGGGGCCTGTGTTGGGTGCAAAGGAGAGTCCCTTTACCAGAAGTAGTGCCTGATACATGGACAATTGAAATGTGGAAAGATTAAATATTCCACTACTTTCTGGAAGGGTTAATTTTCTTCTGTTCTCCTTTTTTCTCTGGATGACTCTCCCGCTTCTAACTCCCCTGCCCCGCTTTTTCCTAATAGGACTGGTCTGTTGGGCATCCATAATGGATATGATTTTCCCTTTTCCTTCTCTTTCATAGGTTTCTCGAGATTTTTTTTTGTTCATATATATATATATATATATATATATATATATATATATATATATATATTCAAATAACGGGGGGAAAAAAGGGGAAGGTGGGGAAAAACCTCGCATCTACTTTTGCAATATTAATGCCACCATAAGCCAATAAATAACTTTACATCAGTAAGAATTGGCGGTGCTCACGGGTTGTAAATAGTATGAGTAAAAAGAGAAAAAAGTAACCCGTATGGGAGCACTCAGGTATGCAGATTAACATATAGTATTTTATTTATTTGACACAGTGCAAAAAAAGATTAGTAAACAGTACATGATTAAAAACACTTTAAAAAGGCTAGGACCCCTGTCACGGGTACTACCCATAGACACATGTGGGCAAAACTAGGGAATGACTCAAATTGTCAACCCTTAACATGAAAATGGATAGTGACTCAAGAGACACTTGGATAGATCAGAATAAATCACAACAGGTTAATGGGTTCACAGGCACCTATACAAAGCTAAAGATAATGCGTACTAAACACCAATGAAGTGACTAGTCAAAATATAAATGACAATCTCAAACCATCATAAATCTGTTTGAGCATACAATTATGTAACCAATACCAACAGCACAAATTAATCACTTGAAGGAAAAAGGTGACATGATGGGATAAAGTCACTAGATGTGTAGAACAATGAAGTGTGTGAATAGCATGTATGGAAAATTGCCTAATGAACACCTATTAGATAACCTTGTGTGTGTTGTCAGTATCCATGATGAAAAAATAGAGTGTCACAGTCCAGAGATTAGTTGCACCAGTGCTGGGTAGCATAGTTACGTGAACATCTGTCAGGGGTCCTGCCTAGCACCCCCACTCCGACGCGTTTCGTCCAGAGACTTAGACTTGGAGTGGTGAGGGAACTAGGGCAGAGGACTGTTTATATAGGATTAAATTTTGCGCCAAAAACGGGTAGGAGTGGCAACAGCTGCAGCTGCTTATTTCAATTACTAGCTATATGCCACTTCCGCGTGTCAGTCTGGCACGCATTGTAATATGTAGTCATGACAGGGTCCGCATGTGTAGTGTGCGCATGCGCGACTCGTAAGTCCTGACTTCTGTCTCTAAATCTATACCCTACAGTGCTGTCTGCTGCGCGTGCGCAGTATGTTGCCTCTCACTCTCATCGCTTGTCAGTATAAGACGCAGCATGTCATGTCATTCTGTCAATGCGTGTCGGCTTGGACCGCATATCGCGCATGCATAATGGATATGTAAATCGGTCCACATGACCCTGTATGGAAGTGCAAACAAAAATGTTTGTAAATACAAGTGCCCTTTACAGCATTTATACGCAGAACTAGAGAGATCACTATAATTATGGTCCAAAAACGACCAATAGGCAACAGGCATAGTCTATAGAGTATGTAAAGAGTGCCATAAATGGAGCATTATGTGGGGGCACTATAACAGCATTCTTTAGGGGAAAGGAGACTGTAGTGTACTTCATGTTATCTATAAGTAAAGAATAGTAACAAGATGGTGGGTAATATATCCAGATACATTTCATCACTATATAAGTACTGTATAAGTACCTCCACCCTGCACCATCCAAAACTAAACACATTGTGGTATTATGATGAGCTAAATGCCCTTAATCTCAGGGCCAACCAACAATATATGACCAAAACAGTGTGATATAAGAAAAATGAATAACACAGAAATCACATATCAATCTGGTCAAAATGTGATAGTGTCCAAAAAATAGCACACTAGTCCATTGTGTCCAAATTTCATCCCATAAGTCCAGGAATGTATAGAAAACGTGCAATCCTATACATTCCTGGATATATATATATATGAAAAAAGAAAGGAAAAGAAACAGGCGCTACTTCGTTCTTTTTGTTTTGTTTGATATATATATATATATATATATAAAAAACCATAATACTGAGTTAAGTTATGGTGAGTAAAAAAAGTGACAAAAACCCTCCACTGGAAAGCAAATATGTCATGTCATTTCCCAGAATCCCTTGCTGCAGTGGAAGTGCTGTATGCTGGGTGATAATGGGGAAAGGCGGGGTTGCAGACCTGCCTAAGACATGCAGATGAGCATACAGCTATATTTGCATTTATATATATATATATATATATATATATATATATATATATATATATATATATTGCATGATGAAGCCACTGTACAAATGACTGTGTGAAGGGTGGGTATCGGGCCAGGATGGCTTAACCCCTTAAATACCTTTGCGGTTTTTATCCGATAAGGTGATTAAGGGGTTCATTGATATGTGAATGTAATTGCAATGTATTGGCTATGTATTATGTTGGCAACGGACGACATGGATGATGCTGGCGACGGGGCCTTCTTATTGATGAGGTCAGTAGAAGTTTATTTATTTTACTATGCTAGTTAATGTGTTTAATAATGGCCAGATAATCTATTATCCCTATCTGGATAATAGTTATTTGGCACATTATTGTACTGTATGTGTTGGGGTGGGGGAAGGGGGTATTGGCCCCAAGGGTATGTGGGTAGGCCTCCCTTATGGGTAGTGGGTGAGAGTGGTTAGGCCTCATGGGGTGGTGGGTTAGTGGGGGAGGGTATGTAGTACTCCCGAGTGGTGGGTAATAACCGCTATGGTGATTAAGGGGTTAGGGGATATTACATTGGATGTTTTTATTCTTGTTTCTGTTTTGCAGAAGCGGATGGGGCATTGGCAGGATGAAGATGAGGATGGCCTTCATCGTGGCAGCCGGACATGGGTGAGTGCTATATGTATTTAATGTATGTATTGTTTTTTATGTATTTTAAATGGACAACTGCACTATTATCCATTTGTGGATAATAGTAATTTTGCCCATAACTGTTTTGTATGTTGTGTATTGCAATGTTTATTGGGGGCAATTGTTCCCAATAAACATGCTATTATGCGTTAACCCCTTCATTGCCTTAGCGGCTATCCGCTAATGTAATGAAGCAGCATTAATGTATTTTAATAATATTGTGCAGGAGCAGAGGGGCCCCTGAGCTGAACCGCATTTATTTGTGGCTCAGGGACCCCCTGCTTCCCGACTTAAAGGCCCCGGTTTGGGGCATCGGTTACAGTGTCGCCGCCATCTTTAGAGTGGGCACATCGCGTATGGGACGCCATAAAGATGGCGGCGACACTGCCCACCCGATGACACATACCGGGGCCTGTAACTCGGGAAGCAGGGGTCCCTGGTCCACAAAGCAATGCGGTTCAGCTCAGGGGACCCCCTGCTCCCTGTACACTATTATTAAAAATATATTCATGCTGCTTCGTTACCATAGCAGATAGCCGCAAAGGTAAGGAATGATTGTTTATTGATATGTGTGTTTTATCATACTGTACATGTGCAGAGGGTCTCCGGAGCTGAACCGCTTTGGTTTTAGGTCCGGGGACCCCATGCTTCCCGAGATAAAGGCCCCTTTAGGGGGTGCCGGTATCCCTCTGCTTTGTTTACATTCCGCGGTCACGTGATCGGGACATTAAATGCAGAGGGATATCGGCACTTCATAAAGGGGCCTGTATCTCGGGAAGCAGGGGGTCCCCGAACCTGAAACCAAAGCGGTTCAGCTCCGGAGACCCCCTGCACATGTACACTATGAATAAAATTGTATATAAAATAATTTTTAATATGCCGATGTTTGCGCCGAGAGAGCAACGGATCTCTCTCTGCCGCAGACACCTTCTCGCCAGGCAGCCGTCTCGCCACCGGTTACTCGTCATTATATCAAATGGTGGTGGCACATTCATTCGCCAGGGATTCGGCCCTTACAGCATACAGCGAGGTTAACACGCCAAAAACATGGTGAATTCAAAAACTGACGAATGCATTTTTTCGATGCTTAGTGCATAGACCCCATAGTGTCAGACGTTTTCAGTCTGCTACTTTGTCCAGTCACGCAGTGTGTATGTTATTTAATTATTTTACTTTTCACTACCTTCTGAAGAGTGACACACACGGGTGTATCACCCCCTTTGGAGATATTTTATGAAACTTCTAAGCAGACTATTCCATTTTAAGCATATTAGATACTTTCAATGCCAAGGATTTTACAGCCAGACGGTTTGATTTATGGGACTTACTAAGGTTCTCTGGACATAAGACGTGGTCACTGATGACATCTTGCCAGACAATTCTAGTCTGCCAACCTGTTTGACTCACAGCCCTATAAACAACCACACATTCAGTGTATATATTGATTAATTATAAGTCTAAAAGTGCTATATACCTCTCTAAGGCAGAATATATGCTCCTGGGATACAAGCTAGTGCGCTGAACATTACACTTACCTGCTCTAACATTGCAGTATCATCTTTTATGTAAAATTATAAATATATGCTCAGCTTATTTGCCAATAGAGACATTCTGACAGACGTGTACAGTCTGCCTTTTTGTCCAGACAAAAAACACACTGATGAAAGGTATCTGCTTATGTGGGCTATGAAGTTCTTATAGTAGCTTCTCAGCCTCTGCTTACACTTTATCCACACTATTGGACATACAGAATGTGTCTAATTTAAGATATTCCAATGAGGTAGACAGGATACCCTGTGAGCATACCAATCTGCTATTGCTGAGCCTTCAGCCAGCGATAGGCATATATAAAAGACTCAACGGGTATTGGCTCACATTTATGAACTCGTCTTCTGTGTCACCCAGTTACCACATATTGGATGGCGGTGTTTCTATAAGACTAGATTATTTTCAGTATGGTCAATTTCCCTTTCCCCCCCTCCCCCCTATTTTAATATTTTGCTTATTTGTTCAGGTATACCTCACACAGAGTCGTGGTGGAAAAGATTGGAAAGTAAATCGCTAAGTCCAAAAATGCACCATCAGCTCACCAACTGCGAAGACTTAAAAACATTTATTGAGACTACATAAAATTGAAAAAGATTAGCTTTGTCATTGACCATACAGTACCTCACACAGAGGTCTACCCACTGACCTACATATTTTATTTGAGGATTCCTCCTAATAAAGTTTATTTTAACGTATTCATCATTACAATTAGTTAGTGTACTTACCTTAGTTCCTGGTCTAGCAATATCAGTTCACCAGCCACCAGATTGTTCTCAACATAGGGGTTCTTTTCTTTCTTTTTACTTACAGAATGTATTCAGTATTACAAAAAAACTATTTCATGCAGAAGGAAACAAATATTACAGGCCAACCCCCGGTCCAAAGGTTCTCATGTGTTTCATGTAGCTTAATATGATGAGCATGGTGATGTGCTATTTTTATAATTTTGGACTTTTTGACTGTGTTTTCATGTAGCTAATTACACATGGCATGCCCACCCTGCATTGAGTTTGTTTGGAAGGATGCAAGATCACCACTTTTCTGGTATATCTTAAGCTCTGAAATAAGGGTTCAGTGAAGTTGGATACTGGTGAGAAAATGTATGTTGTTATGCAATTTACATCCCATATGAGAAATGTTGTTGATCCTAGTTCCAATGAAGTAGAAAGTGGATACCTTGAAGTCTTTCCTATCCTGAATTTTTCAAGTTGCCTTTAGGGAGGTGTAAAAAAAAACACAGACAAGCACAGCTTGTATAAGAAAAATGTATTGAAACACAGATAAAAATAATATTGCTCACTTACATGTGAGTTAACACCAGCGGGTGTGGAGTAGAGTGGGCACAAACGCAGACAGATCACGGCGCTCTCACAGGTAGTCCAAACTAGTGTCGGTGCGGCTGCTCCTCTGCTCCAGGCGCCCTGCACTGAGGAGACCCGGAAGCAATATGAGGGTATATATTATTCTTTCAACTTCAAATTTATCGATTTATGTCCACAAGGGATAACATACATACAGTATGTACATGTTATCACATTAATTTTCTTGCAGAAATGTTGTGCTCATGCCCTATGTCACATAGACCTACAGACATACTGTACAACATAAAACTCACCATGGGTTGGGAAAAAAAGGGGGGGAGAGGAGTTGAAGTGTTGTCCGCTCTTTTTGAACTTGCTTCCTGGCAGTCCCTTGTGGTTTGGCTTTTGCCAACTTGATGGATCCCACACAGCTTCCTTGTAAGGCCTAGACCGGGCCTGTTTTTCCAGTTCCCTACCTATTGCATCTCATCAAAGGAGAACTCACTTATTCCTATCAGTGCCAAACGGTGGCATTGCTCAACCCCTGGATATCTGTCTGGGCCAGCCACGGCAGCCAGACCTTTTGGAAATTTGGGCCAGTGTCGGTAACTAAACTCTTCAACTTCTCCATCTGGAAGACAAACCAAATTCTGTTTCTAATCTTTTCAATAGATGGAATTGTATTTTGGTTCCACAATGCTGCGGTCTCGCACCTCATAGCGGTTGCAAAATGAGCAATTCGTTTATTTCCCGCTCTGGATAGATCCTGTACAGGTTTGTTTAGCAAAAACAGCCACGGGTCCAACTGAATTTCGAGGCCCAAAATCTTCTGCAGCCAATTTCTAATTTGTTCCCATACGGGTGCTCTATGAGGGCAGGACCACAGCGTGTGCAGCAAGTCCCCCATTTCTCTGCACTGTTTGGGGCACAAAGGGGTGTAACCCAGGACAAATTTAGATAATTTAACTGGGGTGAGATACCACCTCATCAATACCTTATGAGTTCTCCTTTAATGTCGTGCAGATAGAGCTTTTAGCTGCTGTATTAAATATCTCAGTCCACTCCTCGTCATCTAGAGTCTTGTCTAAGTTAGTCTCCCACTGAGACATGAAGCTAAGTTTCCGTGCGTAGTCTTTACCTGAGCCAATTACTTCTCTGTATAACCTAGATGTTAGTCCCCTTGTGTCAGTTCCTCGCACACAGAGCGTTTCAAAATTTGTCAATGTAGGTCGTACTGTGTGTTTGTTATAAAATGCCCGGATTTGGAGGTATCTAAAAAATTCTGTGTTGGGAATGTCCTTTTCCGACTTAATCTGATCAAATGTCTTGATAGTGATTCTACCCTCCAAATCCCTTAAACCCCTGTTGTCTCCAACTTTTGAAATTCCTGCCTTCTTGCCCTGGAGCAAAGTCTGGATTACCATATAAAGGTGCCATCAGGGAATACCTAGAAGTTAACGAGCATCTAAATTTGGAGGCCTCCCAAACTGCGAGTGAGTTGAGCATTGAGGGCAGTGGTTTGTTTAATGCTTTTAGCCTGGATTTAGGTTACCAAATTAGGCTGCGAAGCTCTAACAGGGCGCATTGTTCGCTTTCTAAAGCCACCCACCTTCGCAGGCATGGGTCTACATGCCACTGCATAATTTGGCACAATTGGGCCGCTTTATAGAATGAGAGCAAGCAAGGTAATGCTGAGTCACCAGTCTCCCTTGGTCTTTGCAAGATCCTTGCTTTAATACTTGGCTTCTTATTTTTCCAAATGAATTTTGAGATCTGTGCTTGCAAAGACAATATGTCTGTTGTTACCACAGGTATCGGAAGAGTCTGAAACAAGTAGAGTAAACGAGGGAGAAGATTCATCTTAACACTATAAATTCTTCCAATCCATGAGATTCCATATGAGGACCATTCCCTCAATTCTCTCCTCAGGGACTGTAAGAGTTTAGGGTAATTTTCTCGGTATAGTGACTTCCCGCTTTTGTGATATTTATCCCCAAATATTTGAAAGCCTGGGGCTGCCAATTGAATTTAAAATTAATTTCTATTAATTTTTCTGTCTCTTTTGGGATATTTAGATTCAAAGCTTCCGATTTGGCCTGGTTAATCTTAAAGTCTGATACTATTAAATTTCCCTAGAAGTTCAAAGAGGTTGGGTAGCGAGGTGAGGGGCCGTGATAACGTCAGAATGACATCATCTGCATATAACGCAACATTATGGGATTGCGATTGGATTTGGATTCCTGAAATATCCTGATTGCTTCTGATCTGGGTGGCAAGTGGCTCCATGAATAGGGCGAATAACAAAGGCGAAAGCGGGCAGCCTTGTCTCGTGCCACTTTTAATTCTGAACAGCTCAGAGGGAAAGCCTTGATGAAGGACCCTTGCTGCGGGAATAGTGTATAATGCTTTGATTGCCCTTAAGATTCTGCCCCCGAACCCGAACGCCCCAAGCATGGCCTCAAGGTATGCCCAGTCTATTCTGTCAAAGGCTTTTTCTGCGTCTAAACTTAATACAATCCCCGGGATCTTGTTGGCATTGATAAAGTCAATTACATCTATGATTCTTTAGGTATTATCGGCTCATCAAGGACAGTGGCTTTGCTAAGTGTCAATCTGTGCCTTTGTCGTCACCTTGTACAGAATTTGTATATAATGTATTTTTTTTTTTAATTGTAGGTTTTAATTTTTTACAATAGCTTGTTGGCATTGATAAAGTCAATTACATCTATGATTCTTTAGGTATTATCGGCCGCTTGTCTACCTCTAATAAATCCAACTTGATCCGGGTGAATCAGCCTAGGCAGTATAGAGCTCAATCGATTGGCCAATAATTTGGAGTATATTTTGATATCCGAATTTATTAATGAGATCGGCCTGTAACTCTGTAACTCTGACAATTGGTGGGATCTTTGCCTTTTTTATGAATTAATGAGATTGACGCCTGGAGCTTCTGGTTCGAGAATGGAGCCCCTGCTAGGACTGCGTTGAACATCCTAATCATGGAGTATATTATTCTTATCTGTGTTTAATTAAATTTTTTCTTATACAAGCTGTCCTTGTCTGTGTTTTTTTCTTTTCTTGCATACCAAGGTATTCCCTTCACCAGGGGAAACACTGGACTTTGGACCTTCTACCCTGGCCCTACAGACTGAGTACGCTGTTTATAAGTACACTATATTCCAGTGATCAGACTAGTTGAGCTTGGTTCTTTTGTAAGCCTGTGTTTTGACAGGAGTGGGTTTTTTGTTTGTTTGTTTAAATCAGCATATATGTGAACATGTATTGTGTGTGATGCATTTTGGGGGGGGGGGGTTTACTGAATTAGCACATTGTAACATTTCTTTCAGTGGTCAGATGCACTACATTTATGAATTTGCAGTTGAGGAAATAGTGTAAGTTTTTCAGGGGTGATCTAACTCAGTCCTCAAGAGCCACCAACAGGCCTGGTTTTAAGAATATCCCTGATTCAGCACAGGTGATGATTGAGTCACCTGTGCTCAAGCAGAGATATCCGTAAAACCTGGCATGTTTGCGGCTCTTGCGGAGTGTGTTTGGCCACCTATGGTCTATGGCAAGCCTGTCAAATGAGCAGCCGTGGGCCACATGCAGCCCAAGAAGCTTAGATATGTGACCTGGAAGTTGGCAGGGAGGGAGTTGTTTGACCCGGAGGTAAGAAAGGGAAAGAGGGGGTTGTTTGGCCCGGTGATAGGAAGGAAAGGAGAGGTTGTTTGACCCGGTGGGGGAGAAAGAAGTGAGGAGAGAGAGAGAGAGAGAGAGAGAGAATAAAAAAGGGGAAGTGAGGCGAGAAAGAAAGGTGAGGGAGGAGAGAGAGAGAAAATAAAAAAGGGAGAAAAAAGATAGAAAGGTGGGGGGGAGAGAGAAAGGTATAAGGGATAGAGAGAAGATGAGCGAGGAGAGAGATAAATCTAAGGGTGGAGAGAGAAAGGTGAGGGGAGAGAGATAAAGGAGAGGGGAGTGAGAGAAAAAGGTATACAGAGAGAGAAAGGTGAGGGGGGAGGGAAAGGTATGGGGGAGAGAGAAAGGTATAGGGGAGAAAAAGGTGAGGGGGAGAGAGAGAGATGAGGGGAAGAGAGAAAGAGGTGAGGAGAGAGAGAGAAAGAGGTGAGATGAGAGAGAGAGGGAAGAGAGAAGAAGGTGAGGGAGGAGAGGGGAGAGAGGTGTGAGGGTGCAGAGAGAGAGAGAGATGAGCAGGCAGATAAAAGTGTGAGGGGTCAGAGATAGAGGTATGAAGGGGTCAGAGAGAGAGGTGTGAGGGGGAGAGAGAGGTGTGAGGGTGTAGAATGAGAGGTGAGTGTGAAGGGGGAAGAGAGACATAGAGAGAGGCGGGTACTGTAACTATACAAGTCAGTTAGGCCGCATGCTACTTTATTTTGGTCCTTCTGCCCCTCTGATGTGGCTCGAATCTTGCAATTAGATTTAATAATTAGCCCCCAGCCAATTCTGAGTTTGATTGGCCTGGTCTATGGCGTTAACTGTCGATAAGGTCATTTCTATGTATATATCGGCAGGTCTTGCATTTCTTGTGGACATCTTGGTTGTATATACTGGAGAACATTGTTTGTAGATTTTTGATGGTGGTGGCACCTGCATTATGCATACACTGCACTTTGATTCAAGCCTGATATGAAATAATGATCAGTCACAAGTAGCACCCTAAGTAGAATGGTTTGCACCTTTAAGAAGGAGCTGGTTGGAATATAAAATTAGTCTTTTCGACGCTGATATTTTACTCACTATAAACAAAGATATGACCTCACTATCAAATGTATTTAGCCTAAATAGTTTTGACAGAATCTCTGGCCTTAAAATAAATAAGAACAAATCAGAGGCTCTCAATATAAATATGCCAGCAGAAGTAACTAAACTCCTTTCACTCAATTTCGATTTTGAATGGAAAAAAACTTACTTAGGAGTTAAAATTACAAACTCATACCACCCATTGTATCAGGCAAATTTTCCCTCAATGTATAAAAAACTAAAAAAAAAGATCTCGAGTCCTGGTCAAAATACTCAATCTCCTGGTTTGGTAGATTAGCGGTGGTCAAAATGACCCTCCAACCCAGAATTTTGTATCTCTATAGGACCCTGCCGATACCACTTATGAATAGCGATATTTCTAGTCTTTAGAGCTCTATCACCAGGTTAATCTGGAATAACAGAAAGCCACGTGTTACTTTTAACACCCTAATGAGACAAAAACAGGGAGGGGGGCTTGCAGAACAAAATATAAAATCCTACAATCAGACGGCCCAGATGGCTCAACTGACGCTGTGGCATACTGCTCCTGGCTCGGTGAGATGGGCAGATATAGAGGACTCCTGTTCTGCGTTGATGCTCTTGGGATCTCTCCTGTAGGTACCTAAGGCTAATAGAGTAGTGGGTGACACGTCTGTCATGTTCTAAGCCTGCAGTACCCATACTTGCCCACCAGGATTGCTGTTGCTCTGCTAGCTTTTTCAAGGAACATTCCAGACCCTGTAACCCGACACCTCTGCACCTGTGCTCTACCTATCAGCCTGCCTATATAAACTTACTCTTCCTGTCTGTCAGTGCCTGTTTATACTGGTTCCTCAGCTCCAGCTAGGTTCTTGTGTTTACTGCTATTGCTATTGTCCTGTTCCAGTCTCCTCATTGCTGACCTCAGCTTGTGACCCTGACCACACTATCTGCTGCCTGCCTCCAAACTCTGCTTGTGACCCCGACCACGCTATCTGCCGCCTGCCTCCGACCTCTGCTTGTGACCCCGACCACGCTATCTGCTGCCTGCCTCCGACCTCTGCTTGTGACCCTGACTACACTGCCGCCTGCTTCCAACCACTGCTTGTGACCCCGACCACCCTCCCTGCGGTTCCTGCCACTGGGATCTACAGCCGAAGATCAACCCTTGACACTGTCCTTCCTACAACCATACACTCTCTACAGGTGTGGAACACAATAAGTCTGACAAGTTAATAAGTCTGACAACCATACACTCTCTACAGGTGTGGAACACAATAAGTTTGACAACCCCCAAATCCACTATTTTAACTATTTAATAACCCAGTGTTTGGGCCAGGCTGTGATCCCCAGAGTAATCATTGGTGGATAAATCAGGGTCTGAACAGAGTTGGAGATTTATAGAGAGAGGTAAGGTCAAAACCCTCACCCAGATGCAGGAAAGACATCTGATGCCAAACTCTGAACTATTTATGTATATGCAGTTGAGCCATTTTGTCACGCAACAAGCAAATAAAAATGTTTCCATTCACAGAACTATATTTGAGGAGATCTGTCTCACAAACTGATTTGAAAAAGGCCAGATAACCGTATTCTACCACACAATTATCCCACCTTTACTAGAACAGGATAAAGTTTATATTAGACGATGGGTTGAGGATTTGGGGGAATCCCAGGACCCTTCCACTTGGGAGGACATCCTCTATATCTATAAATACTAATATAAAAGAAAATGCATATAGATAGTTATAACGCTGGTATTTGACCCCAGACATATTACACAGAATTTATGGGAACATCTCCCCAGATTTTTTTTGGGGCAGTGGTGAGAGAGGAACGATGACGCATATTTGGTGCAACTGCTTATTGATAGCTGCTGGCCTTTGGATAGTGATCGCTGACCTAATAAATAGAGTTTTAAATATAACATTACAACTGAGTCCATGGACAGCCCTGCTAAATGAGTCCCCATTAAATATACCATATTGCGAGTGTAAACTCATTATGCATATTCTGTCAGCAACTAGGTGTGCTATAGCTGTCTCCTGGAAGGGTCCTACGCCAAATGTAGCCAAAATAATCAACAGAGTCTGGCTAACACTTCGCTACAAAAAAATTACAGCGTATTTAACAGACTCCATGCACAAATTCAGAAATATTTGGGAACCTTGGCTAGAGAGAATGACAGAACCAGGGTTTGTAGGACAAGATCTGGAACTCTAGATGATGTTGGTTTGTGGCTGGCAGCCCCGGGATGGTTATCAGTTTATCTGTGTGGTAATGAGTTAAGCAGCTCCGATTACGCTTTGTGATGTGATATAGAAGAACCGATTAAAATAATGTTGTATTGAATAATAGTATTGGAAAATAAACAAATACAGGTAGTCCTTCCAACATTTCACTTTTCAACGAATGGCATATCCAACACTTTACAATGCAATGCTATGGGCAATTTTTCGATGCCGGAATGCGTTATCCAACGCTCACCGTCACTGATTAACATGGGACTCATTTTACAACGGTTTCACTATCCAACACTACTTCCAGAACGGATTCCATTGGATAACCGAGGACTGCCTGTACTGAACCGAATAAATTGTAACCATGTAACTGTTGTGCCATGTCCCTATTCACCCCTCCCACCTACCCCCCACACCTCCCTCTCTTTTTCCCTTTTGTATCCCTCAATCCCCCCTCACCCCCTCCTCTATGTTATACGCATATTTTAAAAAATTCTGTAAAGTTATCTGTTGTTGTTTTATAAATTAAATTAAAATATACAGTTGAAAAAAAAAAGAAGGCGCTGTTTATCTCCATGTTTTGAAATAGCCCCAATTAACTGTTATGCATGATTAGCAATTTTATTTATATGATGTCAGGCTCTGCAGTACCTCAAAAACCTCTAGAATATATCATCTACAGCACAAACTGATTACAACACATAACAGAAATTGTTAGTTTTGCAAGTATTTGCCTTAGTAACTGGACTGTCATTCAGTCAGATTGCAGCTAGTCATTAATCTTTAACATGCAAATGAACCAATTCTATTGGGGATATGTATCAAGCCGACTGAATTAATGATGTGCAGCATCTGTAATTTACTACTCTGTCCTCTGGCATCTGTGTCACTTGCAAGAAACATTTTTTTAAACTAATTCCAAACATTTTAAGCAAGTTAAGTAAAACCAGCTCAGAACTGGTTTTAAACTGACACAAATAATAATGACAGCATTAATTGCTAAAACGTATGCATTCCATTATCACAAGTGTGCCTCAACTTTTCCTATTATTTCATCAAATAATAGTTAAGACACCCTCTCTTACTGGGGCAAAATTAATGGAAGCAAAATACTGTGGGAGATTGAGGTCAAGAGATGGATAATTTAAACAACTTGTTATTATAATTTCAAAGCCATAATATCCAGACTGTGAGCTTTTCACCTCAGAAGAAGTAGGAGGCAGTCATCTGCAACTCAAATTTACCATTCAAATTAGAAATAGTTTAGAGTCTGGATAAACAGAAATGTTTTATTAACTTTTTTTTTAGATTTTGTTTAACTATCTGTATGTAGTTCAAATGTTTAGGAACATTGAATTGCAGGGGCCAAGTGTATATTTTCAACATGGTCAATTAGCTTCATGTCATCATAAGACTGTATTGCAATGCTGGTTACTCAAGGATTTTTTTCCCAAATAAAAATGCAGCACGAGTGTGACCTATATGCTGTAAGATTTACAAAGGAGTCTGGTATGAAATGCCATGATGGTGTTGAGTCAGGTTGGAAATCCTGTGGTCTGTTGTTTTCTTCTCGCACTACCTTTATAAGCCTCTAAAAAATGACTTAGTGATGGGCGGCTGGTCCATCAGGTAAGAAATATAATGTGACATATTTGACACAAGGCGTGTGCAAATATTAAGGGTCCGGCAACATATTGTTTGGGTTATGTTCTAAATTCATTTAACAGGATGTCTTCCGTTTGAAATCATGAATGCATCAGCCATGAACCCTATTGCTAGGTTGCAAGCCCCCAAATAAACATTAACTTTCAGTGCCTCGGAATCATGCCATGAACAAAAAAGTGTTGGAGACTCTTGAAGGGCGTGCTAATGAATTCTGATGGTAAACTTTTTGACGTGTGATGTTTTGCCATGATGACATTTGTGGGGCAGGCTGAGGTCCGAGACTGCAGTGCTGCTGCAGCTGGGCTTCTCTTTGAAATCCTCAGGACAATGAAAGCCAGTGTTCTTCGTGGCTTTGCCTCTCCATCCCATTTGCATAGTCTGTTCTGCCTGAATGCCCAGCTTGGTCTGCCTATGGGACAACTATTGTTCAGTGATCACTTAAAGATGACAGGGATGACAAGACTCAGGTGAGAGATGAAGTGGGGTGGGTCTGTCATACCATTACAAGAAAGAAAATAAAACAATTATGGGAACTTTGATAGGGGGACAACTAACTTGTACACGGTAACTCATTTAATTTCATTGCCAAAGTCCTCGCCATCGTCACTTGTATTTAATGAAAAATTGAATCTGTTCTAATACTTAATTATTGATCACAGAGTTTCTAGCTTGGTAAGAGTAAACACCGATTCAAATTATTTCAAATGCAGGTTGGAAAATAGACGCCTCCGTACAAATCAAGAATAGCAATGTGGTACTAGTGATCCAAATATAAGTTGACTAGAGGGCCTGAACACCATGGATCTCTAACTAATAATCTTTCTCTTACAAATTCTTCTATTGAAGAATGTAGGTCACTTTTCACAAGAGTTCTATAGTATGTAATTTTACATCATAAATACATTTTAAAACTAGTGCTTAAATTGACTTCTTCATTCACTCATTCAGCAGTTTTCCGGGATTGTTGTAATGTCATTTTACCTCTAGGTTTTAATAACCCTTCACAGAATAAATGTCATATTTATATTGTCATTCTTTGCACCTTATATATGTAGCAATACCCGGCTTAGGCTGAGTCCCCGCTGGCGCTGAGCTCGCTTGGCGCTTGGTGCTTGACGCGCTTACCTTCTTCAATGGGGATCAGCACATTTCCTCTCCCGCTGTGCTCGCACGCTCATGCGCGTGCACACACGCTCTCCCAAGCCTTCTGCTTGGGGAGACAAGGGAGAGATACTTTCGTGCTGAGAGCAGGGTGACCCTGCTCTGACAAATGGCAAGAGAGAGGGCATGTTCTACTCTGCTGTCATACACACAACACAACACTGAATTCAGCAGGGAGAAGTGGAAAGGGGGGGGGGGGCAAACGGAGTGCTGCTGTGTGGTGTGTGGGCAAACGGAGTGGTGTGGTGGGGGGGAGAATGGAGAGAGAGGGGGGAGAGAGAAAGAGAGGGGGGAGAGAGAGGGGGAGAAGGGAGAGAGAGGGGGAGAGAGAAAGAGAGGGGGGAGAAGGGAGAGAGAGAGAGGGGGAGAAGGGAGAGAAAGAGAGGGGTGGGAGGAGGGATGGAGAGAGAGGGGGGGAGAAGGGAGGGAGAGAGAGAGAGTGAGAGAGGGGGAGAGAGAGGGGGAGAAGGGAGAGATAGGGGGGAGAATGGAGAGAGAGAGAGAGGGGGGGATGGCTGGGAGAGAGGGGGGGAGAAGGGAGAGATGGCGCGGGGGGCAGGGGAGAGAGCGCAGGGGGGGAGAGAGAGCAATGAAGGGAGAGAAAGAGAGCAATGGGGGGGAGAGAGAGCAATGGGGGGGAGATATATATATATATATACAGAGAGAGAGAGATATAGAGAGAGAGATATACACAGAAACACAGACAGTCCCAATACAGCCAATTACACACCCCCTCCCGTAATAGCCACGCCCCCCCACTCCTGCTCTAAAAATGTTGCAGGACAGCGATCGCTCATGCTTGGAGAGCTGGTGGCATCACCGCTCATGGAGCTCAGCGGCAGCGGGGCCGCAGCCTTAGGCCTGGGACATAGTGATTTTGTCCGGGCTGAGGCGCGCTGAGGCTCAGGGAAAGCGGTGCTTTCCCTGGCCTTACACAGCGCTCCATCCGTGGGCGTGTCGGGGGCGGGTCTGGGGGCGGGCCATTGACGTGACGGAGCTGGTTCGCCCTCATTGGGCGAACCGCTCACGTGACCGGCCCTGCGCTCCGGCAAGCGCCAAATTTGAAAACTGTGTGCGACACACGCTTCCCCTGCTAAAGCGCTCTCATTGCGGCTGCAGGGGCTCAGTGCCGAGCAGCAGCGCGCCTCAGCACGGGTCAGCGCATGAGCGCTGACCATGCCCGAGGCCTTAGACTATTTGTTCAGAACTAGTTCCATGAATATCATGCGGTAGTGTGGATGAGAATGTCAGACCACTAACTGCATATAATGGTAGGATCTTGGGAGTATAAATACTAGTTAAAACCGATGCTATATAAGCTCCCACTGGACGAAATGCCTTAAGACCAGGGACACTGGCTTGAAGCAAGAAATGCCTGGGTTCCTTTTCTCATAGTCTTCATCATAGCAGAATATACTCTATCACTTCTGGAAAAAAATCGTTTCTTATTTGATACTGATGTTTTGACTCCATTTCAAAGAGACAAAATCTCGTATATTTCCAGAACACCCTCCCTTGAGATGTTTCAGCACAATTTGGAATATGTGACACCTGATAGTAACTGAAATGTGAATGCCTGTGCTGTGATTTCAGAAGTCAAAGTTTCAGGTCCTTTGGGATTCCCAGCCGCTGCTTGGTATAAATATAACTGATAATTAGCCGAGGTTACGATGTTTCAGAGCAACATGATGGAATCCCATTGACTTTTACACCAGTTTCTTAGTAGCACACAAAGCAGCAACACCTCGGTGTAGCAGATCCCTTATCAGGTATGGGGAATCAGGAGCAATGCTTCCCTTTGGTAATGGTAGTTATACTATTTGCAAGTCCCTGCTGTGTAATGTCCATGTGATGACATGTACATGTGGCTCCAGATGCTGAATATCAAACAGTGCAAACACAACCCAAAGTAGACACTGACAGCAAAGGTTTGGCACCGTCCCACCCCCACCCCTCTCCCCCCTGGTGAAGGAGCGAGAAGTGGGAGCTTTGCCAGAGTTTCCTCTCAAGGTCCCCGGGCTGGCACTGTATGAGGAACCAGGGGAGATCAGCTGCAGTTTGTGCTTCTTCCTCCCCTGCTTTTTTTGTGTGTGTTTACTGATAAATTCAAGAGACGCTTCTCTCCGGGAATATAACGATTAATACAACCGCAGGTTTCCAGATAAGTGATTGTGATGGAGATTGTTGGCGAGAAAATAGACAATTATCCGCTGTTAGCTTTACATAAAGATCGCATTAACTTGAATTAGTTATCAGACAAAAGAACATCGGAAAGCAGTACCTTTCTGCCAAGGCAGCATCCAGCACGGGGACTGAGGGCTGACACACACACAGATATACACACACACACACACACACACACACACACATACACATATACACAGACAGACAGACACACACACACACACACACAAACACCCACACACATATACACACATACATATACACACACATGCACACACACACACACACATATACACACACATGCACACACACATATACACACACATGCACACACACACATATATACACACATACACACATACAACTATATAAATACACAACGATATATATACACACACACTTATACATACACACACACACATATACACAAACATACACACATATAAGCACACACACACACACACACATATATACACACACACACACACACACACATATATACACACATACACACATACAACTATATAAATACAGAAAGATATATACACAAACACACACATACACACACACACATATACACATACACATACACACACACATACATTTATAAACACACACACACACATATATGCACATACATACACACACAAATATATCTAAACACACACATATACACACATATGCACACACACACATATATACTCACCGTGCTATATGCACACACACACACATACAGTACAGGCAGTCCTCGGATATCCAACACAATGTGTTACTCAAAATGGCGTTGTAAAGCGAAACGTTGTAAAGCGAAACACGTTTTCCCATAGGAACACTGTTTAAATGAAAGGTTCCGTTCCTGAAGGCATTTTTAATGCTAAAATACGCAAAATATTTTATGCAGGCAATAAGATATGCAGCACACACATAATTATATAGTGTATATACTGTATTATATATATATAATATAACAAAATAAATAATATATTATATAGTATATTATAATATTATAATATTATATATATATATACACGCTCTTAGGATGCTTTGCAACGTTGTTTATGTGAATGTGTGTATATATATATATATATACACACACATACACAATGTTGCAAAGCGTCGTAAGAGCGTTGGATAAGCCATTTTGCCATTGTAAAAATGAATATAGGTATGCATTGCATAGCGTTGGATAAGCCATTCGGAAAACGAGGACTGCCTGTACACACACACATACGCAACACACATACACATATACACACATCCACACAAATATATAAACACACACATATATACGCACACACATATACACACAGTGCTATATGCACACACACATACTGTACTGTACTGTATACATACTGGACACCTAACAAGCTCCTATTGAACCCCCAAAATAACCACAACATATATATAAGCATATGAGTGTCACAGAGGAGTGCTACTGAGCATGGCAATATATATTTAAAATCAGAGACAGAACATAAAACACAGACAGAGCTCAGTTTTTAGCACATCCAGTGAAACTCATACACGGTACAGTGCCTAAATATATATGTATAAATATCAAGTAAAATGGTCTTATAGTTTAACATTTTTGGCCAAAATTGTTGTAAGCCCCTGAGCCAACTGCATGGCAGGCCACAATACAGGGGTCCCTAATGCTAATATAAATTCTTAATAACCTGTGTAGTAACAGGAAGAATGATTTATAGTAAATCTGTCAATATTATTTGCAAAGTTCTAAGTCTGATTGAAGCTTTTAATAACCTGTACATTACCAGGAAAAGCACTCTTTATTAGAGTTGTCAAAACCATACTGCAAGCCAGCAAGTTCCCCTGAGTGGAAGATGCTATGGAGTGAGCCCTTAACCATTACATGTGGGAGGGGGTGAGCTACAATTAGGTAGGAGGTTGCCACCCTCCAAACATCCAAGACTAGCTGAACAACAATTGTAAAACATACTGTACACCTAACAAGCTCCTATTGAACCCCCAAAATAACCACAACATATATATATAAGCATATGAGTGTCACAGAGGAGTGCTACTGAGCATGGCAATATATATATTTAAAATCAGAGACAGAACATAAAACACAGACAGAGCTCAGTTTTTAGCACATCCAGTGAAACTCATACACGGTACAGTGCCTAAATATATATGTATAAATATCAAGTAAAATGGTCTTTTAGTTTAACATTTTTGGCCAAAATTGTTGTAAGCCCCTGAGCCAACTGCACGGCAGACCACAATTCAGGGGTCCCTAACGCTAATATAAATTCTTAATAACCTGTGTAGTAACAGGAAGAATGATTTATAGTAAATCTGTCAATATTAGTTGCAAAGTTCTAAGTCTGATTGAAGCTTTTAATAACCTGTACATTACCAGGAAAAGCACTCTGTATTAGAGTTGTCACAACCATACTGCAAGCCAGCAAGTTCCCCTGAGTGGAAGATGCTATGGAGTGAGCCCTTAACCATTACATGTGGGAGGGGGTGAGCTACAATTAGGTAGTATATTTAGGCACTGTACCGTGTATGAGTTTCACTGGATGTGCTAAAAACTGAGCTCTGTCTGTGTTTTATGTTCTGTCTCTGATTTTAACTGTACTGTATACACACACAAATACAGTACACACACACATACACACATATATACACACACACATACATATACACACAGTTCTATATGCACACACATATACACACACACAGTACACACAAACACGCACACACATATGCACACATCCACACAAATATATATAAACACACACACATCACACACATATAAACACACACACATATATGCACACACACACACACATACATATATATATATATATATATATATATATATATATATATATATATATATTGGGCAACAGAAAAGCCCAATGCTACATCCAACATGACAGAAATACACAGTAAAATACTTATATATTCTCTTGAAATAGGGTCATTTAGTTTAACCCTTTGACCAAAGCGTTGTAAGCTTGCGAGCCACGACAAGGCAGACACCTGTTCGCAAGGCCTAACACTACCAGATAAAATACTAATATACCTCTATTAGTATTTTATCTGGTAGTGTTAGGCCTTGCGAACAGGTGTCTGCCTTGTATGTATATATATATATATATATATATATATATATATATATATATATATATATATTTATATATATATATATATACAAAAACACAGAAAAAACAGGCGCACTCATAGCGTAAAATTGTATAACAATAAATTTATGGCGTAAGGGATAAAAATGCACACTCACAAACAAAGCTGAAAAAAATGCGTTTTTGAGTACAACTCAGCCCGTTCAGATGCAGGAACCCAAGGAGGAGGACTTCGGTGTGACATCGAGTTCACGTGAGACTCTATTCAGTGTATGCTCTGTGTAGCACCGGAGAGAGGGGAAGGCGGCGTCCCTCATGGCTTTCGGTCCCTGCCAGGACCTAGAGGGGCTATTGTGGCAAGACACACCGCGGACATCACACCGAAGTCCTCCTCCTTGGGTTCCTGCATCTGAACGGGCTGAGTTGTACTCAAAAACGCATTTTTTTCAGCTTTGTTTGTGAGTGTGCATTTTTATCCCTTACTCCATAAATTTATTGTTATACAATTTTACGCTATGAGTGCGCCTGTTTTTTCTGTGTTTTTGTATATATATATATATATATATATATATATAAATTAGATGATACCGTTCTGTGGCTAACGAAATGCTTTTATTTGTGCGAGCTTTCGAGATACACTGATCTCTTCTTCCGGCGATGTTACAATGAATGAGGCAAAAGGTAAACTTAAAAACAGTGTCTCTTGGAATGTTATCTGTGCTGTTCCTTCCCCCGGTGTGGATGTGTTTGATGGCTAGAGGTGTTAAATGGTTACTGAAAGCAAGTGAAGAAAGAGTGTGTATGTGTATCAGTGTGAATAAAAATGAATGGAGAGCCCACTGTATATACTGTATATCAAAGTGCTACACATACAGTACTATACACACATTCAGTGCTGCACACATATACACATACTGCTACACACACACACATACTTTACACACAGCTGTATACACGCACAGTACTGCACACACATGCACAAACACACACAAATACATATATTTTTCTGGACATTTTCTTTTTTGATATTTTATTATGTATTCTATTGGTTCATTATTTAAAAAAAAAAATTACTACATCCACTGTGCTTAGCATAGGTTTTTACTTTTATTTGTAATAACATATTCCATTTCATTTTTATTTATATTTTTATTCTATAGAGATTTTATATAGTGATAGGTTGGCGCTAATATAGTTCTTCTTTTGTTGTGATATATATATATATAGTGAAATAGAACAGTTGGCACTCCATATGTGCTGATAGGCTGTAGGTGCTTGTAGGTGCTTGTCCCATATGGATAATATAGACATATGTTAACGTTCCGAGGTCTGGTAAAGCAAGAGACCGCACTCAATTGTAGAAAACTTCACAAAATGTATTATTGAAAATAGTGGTACATCAAGAAACCCAACGTTTCGTTCCTCCAAAATGGGACCTTCCTCATATATATTTATATATATATAAACAAACATACAAAAATATACACACACATATATAAACACACACACACACACACACACACACACACACACACACACACATACACACACACATCCATACACACACACACATATGTAACACATGCACACATACACACATATATATAAACACACACACACATGTAGCACATGCACACATACACACATATATATAAACACACACACACACACACACACACACACACACACACACATACACATATACGTACACATATACGTACACACATACACACAGTGCAGCAAATACAGACACATACTGTACAATACTACACACACACACACACACACACACACACACACACACACACACACACACACACACACACACACACACACACACACACACACACACACATACACATATACACAGACAGACAGACACACACACACACAAACACCCACACACACATATACACACACACACATACATATGTAACACTTGCACACATACACATACACACATATATCAACACACACACACATATATACACATACACAGTTCTGCACACATACACATAGTACTACACACTTTGCAAATACAGTGCTGCAAACACAGTGCTACACGCACATATAGTGCTGCGCGCACACACACACACACACACACACACACACACACACACACACACACTGTGCTACAATCCACTGGGCTACACACATATAGTGCTGCAAACTGTGCTACAAGCACCTACAGTGCTGCGCGCGCACACACTGTGCTACACATACAGTACTATACACACATTCAGTGCTGCACACACATACAAAGTGCTACACACATACAGTGCTGCACACATATACACATACTGCTACACACACACACATACTGTACACACAGCTGTATACACGCACAGTACTGCACACACATGCACAAACACACACACAGTGCTGGACACACACACTGTGCATACCCAAAAACTTTCTGCTAAACAGCTAAGAAAAAAGTAGACTTTCTGTGTGAGTGCATGGGAAAGAGATCAGTGTTCCTGATTACCCTTTGCATTGTATTTAGTAGAAATATAGGACACATGTATAGCCCATTTTCTATTAGTTGATTAGTATTCACAGCACAATAACATAAAATCCAAATGTTGTTTATATTACTATGTATTGTATGTTTGTATATACAATATATACTCTTTGCATGTTAGCACCTATGTGACCATTCTTGCTGACACTGAATCAGTGTTACAGTCCTTCACTAAATGTTTTGGGGAATAACATAACAAAACAAGGTGCCCTAAAAAAAATCAGAACCCAGTGTTTTTAGATTTCTCATTCAAATCTATTATATTCATTAAATTTGTTATTCTGATGAGGTAATAATAGTCTGTCTATTTTTAAACATCAAAACACAAACATTGCACGATTATAAAAGAGGGTAAAAAAATAGTCTACTTAAAGGTGGCATTGAAGAAATGTATGATTTTCAAAACAGAGTATGGCTAATTACTTTAAAGCAGAATGAGCAGTTTATAATGTCTCATCTCCCAAGTTAAACACCAAGAACAACTTACCTTTCTTCAGAACTTGCTTTATTAATTATGCCTCATTTTAATGGCTGAACTGGGAATCTCAAAACCACCTAAACTTTATATATCATCTCCATATAATTAACAGCCCTTGCCATGCATGGCAAGCAAGTGCATGAAGTGCTCGAATGCAGTATGTATGTATGTATGTATGTATGTATGTAGGTATGTCTTTATTTATAGCACCATTAATGTACATAGCGCTTCGCTGCACGTGATAATCATATAAATTACAAATAATACAAACAACACATAATGGGAAGAAGTGCTTCAGACATAAAAGTGACACATAGGAAAATTAGTCCATGTCCCAAAGAGCTTACAATCTAATTGGTAAGTAGGATGAACGTACAGAGACAGTAGGAAGGTGTTCTGGTAAGTGTGTCTGTAAGGAGTTAAGGCTTATTATATATGAAACAAATTGCGTAGACAAGTGCAGCTACAACTTCTAAAATGTTGCTAGATTTTGCCCAGTGACCAGTTCCCTTCATTCATTTGTTCTGTGGCTCGGATTGTTGGAGACTAGTGGTGCACACAGCAGAAACTTGTACTTTAGTGTCTGTGAGGATTCTCAGATGAGGAAAGCAATGCACTGCAGGGGTATGGTTGCCATCAGAAACCTGTCCAGTGTCTATATACCTGGTACAACAATACAACAGTGAATCGGCACTCAAAACATTGAAATACTAGAAAAAGTAGAAAAACCTTACGGAGTCCGTGTAGTATGCTATAAGTAGTTGGCTTATTTAATGCTGGTATCTTCTAGCATACAGAAAAGTAAAAAATAGATTAGCAAAATATATCCTTCAGACACATACTATTATGAATAGCAAAGAAAGCAAAGTTTCAGTGTCTCATAATCCCTTTCTCAGGCTTTAGGGGACACAGAAACGTTGCTATTTTTGCTATTCATAACAGCCTAAAGAATATGCTTTCCTAACTTATTTTTGACTTTCCTGTATGGTTAACTCTTGGTTTCTATTTTTCCTGTGTGAACCTGTAAGGTTCTTTGTTTTTATTTTCTATATTGTGTCCATATACCTGGAACATGCACTTGCAGAGGATAAAGCTGAAAAGAATGGACATGGTAGGAATCAGTCGGTGGCAGAACGAGCGGCCAGTAATGGATTGCACAGCATTCCGCAGCAGTGCTGCTTGCAGGCCATCTGGCAGTAAAATGGTTCAATCAGAATTACATGGCTGTGGATGCAAAAACAAAATAACACCCTCCTCCTGCTTTTCAAATCAATAAACATATTTTGTATACACTTCAGGCTCCTCACAACTAATTCTCTCAAGGAAATTAGAATGTAAAGATCACAAGCACACAAATCATTGCTAGGTCTGCCATATTGTATTAGTGAGGTTTCAACTGAAATGTATTTGAACCTACAGTCACATGTAGCCAACAGGAGAGCCTTTTCAACTAAAGGAGTTTCAATGTTAGCAGCTTGGGATGGATATCGGGCATCTGAACAAATTGTTATCAATTGCAATTGGTGCAGCTTCATTATGGGCAAAATAGACAGCCTAAGATAAGTTATTCTTATCTTCTGTCAATTTGTAAGTTGTAATGTTTTGGGGGGATTTGTATTCTGTTAGAGGAAGCTGATACACAATTGTGTATACTCGGTACTGCTTAATGTTGCAACAGGCATACCCATGTGGGGGGTGGGTGCCATCTTTGATCATTCTACAGGGTGAGGTGACTGTTGATCTGATAAATCAGGAAAGGCGCAGGAGCACTGTATTAAAGTGAGAAACAGGAACCGAATGGCTCACTACTGACACGAGGCCCCAATGCTACCCCAGAATTAACTGTGATATGAAACATACATGTCTGGTTTGGGCTTGTGGCTGTATCTCTGGCACCTGTGCAGTGTTATGCCAGTTCCTCCTGATATAAAATGATCTCCGAGTTTGCCAGATTGAAAGCCTTTTGATTATTCCTCCCTTGGGAAATGTTGATTTCTTAGTAATTGATAGCGTTTAATGACCATAATTAATTATGCCACGAAGCTTTTAAACCGAGCTTCCCTGTGAGCACTCGGAAATAAATAGATATAGGAAAGGAAAGAAATAACGTGTGCAAATGAGATTTAACATTGAAAAGCACGTCTTCCCTAATTTAATGTAAAGCCTCAGCATCATTCTGCAGTAGGAAGACGGGAAGGGAAAGGGGCAGATAAAGTTAAACCCCCGCCACCCCCTCCTCATTTCTCCTCCATCATTCATCACCAGGGAGAAGGGAAGGACCTCAGAAAGAGACAATGCCAGGACAGCTCCACAAAGCAGATTACCAGTTAATGACAAACCTGAATTATGCAAGTGTGTCTTGAGGAAAAGAGGGGGAAAGGGAAAGTTATGTAAAATGGCTTGTTTGTATTAAATTCATCATTCAAAGGCATGGGTTTATGTGCAATGTCCACACAGCCCTGGTTTCTGAAAACTACAGGGGAAAGTATAGCTTCGGTTTGATTTCTGATGTGCTATCCCATGTAAAGGAACTGACAGTGACATACAGTACGTAATAGGTGAAAACTAGGTGACAGCGTGACCAACCCTTTCCTTATAATCTAACATCCTTATTTGTGTTTGTATTTGAAAGTCTACCGTCGCCTAGATCGTCCCCATTAAAACATCATGGTCATTAGTTCAATTTGGTCATAAGTGAGGCTGACGCTTTAATGTCACATTCGTGAACATTCAAAATAATGTTGGGTCTGACTGTGTATTTCCCATGATAATAATAAGACTGTCTGGTTTGGGAGCTTCAGGTTCTCACCTAGTGATGTCCTATTGCCCAGCGCTACAAATGAGGCTGTTCATAAGTCATTAGTTTGTAGTACTTAGTTAGAGGTAAAGCTGAATTGGAACACATTGATACAAAAGGCATCACAAAGCAGAAGACTTCCACCTGATTGAGTTGAGAGTGGAGCAGGAATGATCTGGGGATGATTAGGGGATTACTTGGTTATATGCAGTGCCAGATACAGTGGATAATATAGTAAATACAATAAGGGGAGGCGTATTTTCTAATTCATGTTTGATTAGCATAAAAGAGAGATCACCTGTAAAATGCAGAAATATGGGTCCCTGACATAATGTTTACCACTTAGATCAAAGATAAAACAGAATGGGATTAAGGATATAAAATAAGAGTTTGGAAGAAACTATACGAAAACGAGCAGTGCAATACAGGCATCCGCATCAACTCTCCTAATTGGGTGCACTGCGAGAGAGCTAGAGAGATTGGGTCCCCTTCCTTGCAGGAGAGGGGGATGAAGTTGGTGGTTTAGTTATCTGAGGGAGCTGTCCGATCCTGCCGCTCACAGTGAGAGATTGGATGCAACGCTATACTTACTGCTTGGTCCTCTGTGAATGGGACGGATAATGACCCCGGGTTCCCAAGGTTTGCTGCTGCCTGGTGAGCAGAAGCTTGGTTTTGTGTGGTCCAAGCCTTTCCCAGCTTGTCTCATTCTGTCACTGGGATCAGGGGCTCCCTCGGCTCGTTTGCACCTGCGTCGCTTTTGGCTCCTTCAGGAATTCACTGAAGCTTGTAATCAGCTTTGTGAAGCCATTGAGTGCACGGCTGAGTGAAACTTCCAAAGCTCACAGAGAACCGGCCCAGTGAATAGGAGTCAGCATGGGGCTGCTCTCCAAGCCTTTGGCCTGCCAAATTCCAGCAGAGACCCTTACAATCATTCCACACAAGCTGCACTGCTTTCCCCACACTAAGAAAAGTTAGAAAAGAAAAGCTAAAATACCAGTCCCTGGGGTTAGCAGTTGGTTCCCATATTAATGGTCCACCACTATTGCTGATGCAAACCCCACAATAAAATACAGAAATACAGTAGTAGTATCTAACACGAGAGCTCCATGCAAAATAGACTTGGTATGCTATGCTTCTCTGGTTTGCAAAAAGGTTATTAACCACATTACAGCCACAACAAGGGTCGCCTGTCTGTAACCACAAAACAGTCCCCATCAGATAGTCCACTATTTACAGTATGGTGTGTTAAGGGTCAGTCTGGTTTATAAAGATATTAAAAAAATAGTTGGACAGGGAGAAAAACAAAGACGCCCAGATGCATGACAAAGTAGCAACAATTAAAATTATGATGAGGGATCTTTACATTCCTAGATTGAATTTGTCATCCTGCTTCCACTTTTACAGAGAGTGCATATTCTGGGGGACCTTTTGGGTGACCCTTTGGGGTTCACGAGTTGTGTGCATATATATACAGTTTATTTCCCCTTATTGCACCTCTGTGTTTACATTTGGATATATACTGCTGATATGAAGGCTGGGCGGTTTGGTCAGATCTGTAGTAGTGTATATGCCTGTGGGAGTAAGATCTATAGGTTGATGCAAACGCACAGCAACCAACATCTGGGTTGCTATGGTGCTGGGGATAATGGTATTACTTTACCTACAACTGTTATCACTAACCTTCATTTGCTAAATTCGTGATTTTCTTTTGGCTTTTGCCAACTTTTGAACAATTTGAGTTTAATGCAACACAAGTTTAAAACAAGCAGTGTCAGCGACGGTATATTAGTAGATAAAATTGATAACAGACCCGGAATCTGTTCCCCAAAACAGTTTACCAAAGAAAACTCCAATCTACTATACAAGTACGTTTTCAATATTTTGAGCATACTTAATGTTGTTTCAGTTCAAATCTCAAACCTTCTCCTGACTCCACTTCAGCTGTAAAAAAAAAAAACATATTTGAATCTATATAGAAACGGTGGTGTACATCAGCATGTAACTCAGTCTTGGCACTTTGTTTCTCAGAATATTTTAGGTTCTCATAGTGATGTCTTGTATCAGTTTTAATCCACATATTGTAATACTGCACCATTGAGTAACAAAGTGGCACCACTTACTATGAGGATTATGTCATTAATGTCATACTTTTTATTTTTACTTTTTAATTGCACAGACAATTTAGACACTGCCTTAAAATGCTATGTTTTTTTCAATTCCGGTTAATATTAGTAATCAATTTTAGCTTTACATGAGTATATACATCAGCACTTTATGTGGAACTCAAAGCACACACAAGCTTTTAAATAGTCTTAAATATTCCCCCTCATATAGCTGCGCACAATTGTGCAAATGCTATTTACATTTTGGTATTTGTGTCAATATTACCTTTCCCAAATAGTCTCATTGACAAGTCGTATGGATATGCAGTAATTCAGAAATTAGGGAAATGTTATTCTTGGTGGGGTGTTGGATTAAGAGGCTGGGAGAGTGTGAAACAAGTCAACGTGTAATTGTATGATAAGGCTCTCACGAGGAATTTATTGGCCAAGTTGCTATTTCTATTCCCTTCTAATCTCGTTTAGCACATTCATTCTCTGCAATCTGTCTCCATAATCTTCTGTAACAGAATGGCAGCCAATAGAAGCATGCATGTTTAGAGAGGAGAGAAAATATGCAGAGGCGTGATAAACTGATGCTAATTATCCATATTTAGGACACCAAGTGCAGAAGATCAACGTTTACAAATAACAAACCAGAGCCAATGATGATGGCTTCCTAGTGCGGAATATATTGGAGAGCACAAGATAAGGGTTTTCACATGCAGAAGAGATTTATTGGTCAAAGGGTTTACCTCCCACTTTTATACTGCAGTAAATTTATTTAGGCTACATTCACCAGAACATTACACTTTTATTTGGCAGTGTGCCATGACTTGCTCTTTCTTTGTGCTCGGTCAATACAAGTCCTTGTAATATAGAACTAGTTGATAAGATACAAATAATTTAGGAAAGGCAATTTTCCTTTAAATTGCACATACGGTAGATAATCCATGAGAGAGATCATCTGCTCTCAGAAAGAACAAAGCTGAAAGATATACAATATTAACAAGAGCAATTGGACAACACTTTGTTTAAAAACAAAATCAACAATATACTATATAGGAAATGTACGTGAAAAAGAAGACAAAACATTGTAACTTTTTTCTATTTTCTCTAATAATAGCAAGCATTTGCCTTATAAAAATAATTATGAAGCATGTTTAAGATTTTTTCCATAAAAGTTAGTTATAACAATTACACATGTAGCATTTATAATATGATGGGCACGATGGCCGAGTAGATGGAACCAAAACATAAATGGATTATTATGTAATTATTGTGTATGTATTAAAAATCGCCACTGCCATGTGTGGAAATGTTAATGATTATTTCAGGGGATTCAGTGTTGTCTAATAGGACATTGTAATTGTTTCTCACTTGAGGCGCTACATGGATGATTGTCCATCCCCACAAGTGAGCATACTGTTACAGTCTGGCTAGAGTTGGGATTTGCTCTTGTTTTTCTATCTATCTATCTATCTATCTATCTATCTATCTATCTATCTATCTATCTATCTATCTATCTATCTATCTATCTATCTATCTATCTATCTATCTATCTATTTATCCATCTATCCATCTACCCATCTATCTATCTACCAATCTATCTATCTGTCTATTTATCCATCTATCTATCTACCCATCTATCTATCCATCTATCTATCTATCTATCTATCTATCTATCTATCTATCTATCTATCTATCTATCTATCTATCTATCTATCTATCTATCTATCTATCTATCTATCTATCTATCTATTTATCCATCTATCCATCTACCCATCTATCTATCTACCAATCTATCTATCTGTCTATTTATCCATCTATCTATCTACCCATCTATCTACCCATCTATCTATCTATCTATCTATCTATCTATCTATCTATCTATCTATCTATCTATCTATCTATCTATCTATCTATCTATCTATCTATCTATCTATCTATCTATCTATCTATCCATCTATCCATCCATCCATCCATCCATCCACCCACCCACCCACCCACCCACCCACCTATCTATCTATCTATCTATCCATCTATCCATCTATCTATCTATCTATCTATCTATCCATCTGTATATCCATCTATCAATCTATCGATCGATCGATCTATCATCTATCTATCCATCTATCTATCCATCTATCTATCCATCTATCTATCCATCTATCTATCCATCTATCTATCCATCTATCTATTCATCTATCTATCCATACATCTATCAATCTATCTATCCATCTATCCATCCATACATACATCTATATATCTCTAATGTTTCTATCCATTTCTATATACACCCAAATGGCATATTTATAAAATGGCAGTGCAAATGTCAAATTTGAAAAGAATTGCATAAGCATTAATATAATAAGTGATCCACCATACATAATCTCACTTTAATAAATTATCTAGTAAAACATGTTACAAAATATATAACCTTCAAAGAAAATATTGTGGAAAGTTTTATTGCCACGAGATGAAAAACAAAAGCGAAAGTTTTGAAAGAAACGAAAGTTTGTAAATGAAAATATTTACAATTTCATTTTTTTTTTAATCGAAATCCACTGTGTAAAATATTGATTTTCACATAACATCGCTCAGTGATGTAAAATTCGATGATGTTTGCTAAAGAAAAGTAATCCGTTTATGGCCTTTTCATATCACATGTATTTCTGCTGTCATCTCTTACTGTATGTTCAGTATACAGTATGTTTCATTGAAGTCCCATTTAACCCACCGTTGTTTCAAAATCTATTGCAAACTAGGCTGGGTGGGTGTGGCTATCTTTCAAAGAGCCATTGACGTGTGATTAGAAAGTTGAGAATAATGGGCATATCAAATTGATGACTATATGTGCTGTTCAACTACTATCTACTGATGTATTTATACACATACAATATTGACTTTAAAAGCTACAAAATATAACAATCCAGTACGTTTAAATTGGATTATTACACATCTTGGGTCTTATACTTGGAAGCATATTATTTTTCTTACACCTACTGTATGTAAAGATTATTTGCTGGGGAAAAATGTAGTAAGTATGATTGGACACCTCCGGCAGCTTAATACTTCTGCGCAGAAACCAAATGTGCCCATCAAACATTGGAGACCTATATTGTTCAAATGTCTGACCCTTCATCACCCTTAATCAATAAGAATGGTTCTGTTCCCCTCACAAATAGTTGCAGCTGTGGCTTAGACAGAGGAAAACATGATCAGGGCACACATCGAATCATCCGTGCAGACCAGGCAAGGATCTGGTTATTTAATTTACTTTTATTATCACATACAAATAGGACCATCAAAGAGATTTTATTTATATGATTCACAGCTTTAACTCCTACAAATCCTAAACAAATGTATTAATGCAGCCTGAACTTCTAACTGCAGCCATCGTATTTACTGACAAACAAATATAAAATACGAACAGAAATGTCCCAACAGAAAGTATGTGGAAAAGGAAATAAAGGAGCCAGGGGGATCACTGCAGAACACACCAAAATCATATGACTAACGTATGGCTTTGGAAAGTCAAACCGCAAATGTCAAGTGCGGTTCCAGTCAGTCCCCAAAAATATGTTATGTATATTTTACACATAAACACTGAAACATAACTGATAAGGTGTATCCTGTGCTTTCATTGTAACCGGCTGACGCAGTGTGTAAGTCGATTATTCTGGAGGGGATCTTCCAGGTTTTGCTATCAAAGTGACGAGCTTCCTAATGATGGTCAAACTGTATTATAGCAGGTGCACACACCCCACTTTTATACTGAGGTGCACACACCCCACTTTTATACTGAGGTGCCCACACCCCACTTTTATACTGAGGTGCCCACACCCCACTTTTATACTGAGGTGCACACACCCCACATTTATACTGAGGTGCCCACACCCCACTTTTATACTGAGCTGCCCACATCCAACTTTTATACTGAGGTGCCCACACCCCACTTTTATAATGAGCTGCCCTCATCCCACTTTTATACTGAGCTGCCCTCATCCCACTTTTATACTGAGGTACCCACACTCCACTTTTATACTGAGGTGCCCACACCACGTTTATACTAAGGTGCCCACACTCCACTTTTATACTGAGGTACCCACACCCCACTTTTATACTGAGGTACCCACACCCCACTTTTATACTGAGGTACCCACACCCCACTTTTATACTGAGGTGCCCACACCCCACTTTTATACTGATGTACCCACACCCCACTTTTATACTGAGGTGCACACCCCACTTTTATACTGAGGTGCCCACACACCACTTTTATACTGAGGTGCACACACCCCACTTTTATACTGAGGTGCCCACACCCCACTTTTATACTGAGGTGCACACACCCCACTTTTATACTGAGGTGCCCACACCGCACTTTTATACTGAGGTGCCCACATCCCACTTTTATACTGAGGTGCCCACACCCCACTTTTATACTGAGGTGCACACACCCCACTTTTATACTTGGGTGCACACACCCCACTTTTATACTGAGGTGCCCACACCCCACTTTTATACTGAGGTGCACACACCCCACTTTTATATGGAGGTGCCCATACCCCACATTTATACTGAGGTACCCAGACCACACTTTTATACTGAGGTGCCCACACCCCACTTTTATACTGAGGTGCCCATACCCCACTTTTATACTGAGGTACCCAGACCACACTTTTATATGGAGGTGCCCACACCCCACTTTTATACTGAAAGTGCCCACACCCCACTTTTATACTGAGGTGCCCACACCCAACTTTTAAACTGAGGTGCCCACACCCAACTTTTATACTGAGCTGCCCACATCCAACTTTTATATTGAGGTGCCCACACCCCACTTTTATACTGAGGTGCCCACACCCAACTTTTAAACTGAGGTGCCCACACCCCACTTTTATACTGAGCTGCCCACATCCAACTTTTATACTGAGGTGCCCACACCCCACTTTTATAATGAGCTGCCCTCATCCCACTTTTATACTGAGCTGCCCACATCCCACTTTTAAACTGAGGTGCCAATACCCCACTTTTATACTGAGGTGCCCACACACCACTTTTATACTGAGGTACCCACACCCCACTTTTATACTGAGGTGCCCACACCTCACTTTTATACTAAGGTGCCCACACTCCACTTTTATACTGAGGTACCCACACCCCACTTTTATACTGAGGTGCCCACACCCCACTTTTATACTGAGGTACCCACACCCCACTTTTATTCTGAGGTACCCACGCCCCACTTTTATACTGAGGTGCCCACACCCCACTTTTATACTGAGGTACCCACACCCCACTTTTATATTGAGGTGCACACACCCCACTTTTATGCTGAGGTGCTCACACCCCACTTTTATACTGAGGTACCCACACCCCACTTTTATACTGAGGTGCACACACCCCACTTTTATACTGAGGTACCCACACCCCACTTTTATACTGAGGTGCCCACACCCCACTTTTATACTGAGGTGCCCACACCCCACTTTTATACTGAGGTGCCAATACTCCACTGAAACATAACTGATCAGGTGTATCGTGTTCTTTCATTATAATTCCCACTGATGCTACAGTTAAGTCTATTATTCTAGTGGGGATCTTCCAGGGTCTGCTCTCAAAATGAGGAGCATCCTACTGATTGTCACACTATATTATAGCATGTGCCCACACACACTTTTATACCGAGGTGCCCACACACACTTTTATACCGAGGTGCCCACACACACTTTTATACCGAGGTGCCCACACACACTTTTATACTGAGGTGCCCACACACACTTTTATACCGAGGTGCCCACACACACTTTTATACCGAGGTGCCCACACACACTTTTATACCGAGGTGCCCACACACACTTTTATACCGAGGTGCTCACACACACTTTTATACCGAGGTGCCCACACACACTTTTATACCAAGGTGCCCACACACACTTTTATACCGAGGTGCCCACACACACTTTTATACCGAGGTGCTCACACACACTTTTATACCGAGGTGCTCACACACACTTTTATACCGAGGTGCCCACACACTTTTATATTGAGGTGCCCACACACACTTTTATACTGAAATGCCCACATCACACTTTTATACCGAGGTGCCCACACACACTTTTATACCGAGGTGCCCACACACACTTTTATACCGAGGTGCCCACACACACTTTTATACCGAGGTGCCCACACACACTTTTATACCAAGGTGCCCACACACACTTTTATACCGAGGTGCTCACACACACTTTTATACCGAGGTGCTCACACACACTTTTATACTGAAATGCCCACATCACACTTTTATACTGAAATGCCTACATCACACTTTTATACTGAGGTGCCAACATCCCACTTTAATTAAACAGAGGTGCTTAAACTCCACTTTTATACTGAGGTCCCCACACTCACTTTTATACTGAGATGCCCACATCCCACTTTTATACAGAGGTGCTCACATCCCACTTTTATACTGAGGTGCCCACAACCCTTAAACAGAGGTGTCCATGTCCCACTTTTATACAGAGGGGCCACAGCCCAATTTTACGCTGAGGTACCTACTGTATACTCCACTGAAACATAACTGATAAGATGTATCCTGTGCTTCCATTATAATTCTGGCTGTATTATAGCAAATGCACACACCCCACTTTTAAACTGAAGCCGACACCCACTTTTATACTGAGGTGCGCACATCCCACTTTTATACTGAGGTGCGCACATCCCACTTTTATACTGGGGTGCCCAAACTCCACTTTTATACTGCCATGCCTATACTCCACCTTTATACTGAGGTGGCCAAATCCACTTTTATACTGAGATGCTCACACTCCACTTTTATACTAAGGAGCGTAAACTCCACTTTTATACTGAGGTGCCCAACCTCCACTTTTATACTGAGATGCACATACCCCACTTTTATACTGAGGTGCCCACACCCCACTTTTATACTGAGGTGCCCACACCCCACTTTTATACTGAGGTGCCCACACCCCACTTTTATACTGGAAGTGCCCACACCCCACTTTTATACTGAGGTGCACACACCCCACTTTTATACTGAGGTGCCCACACCCCACTTTTATACTGGAAGTGCCCACACCCCACTTTTATACTGAGTTGCACACACCCCACTTTTATACTGAGGTGCACACACCCCACTTTTATACTGAGGTGCCCACACCCCACTTTTATACTGAGGTGCCCACACCCCACTTTTATACTGAGGTGCCCGCACCCCACTTTTATACTGGAAGTGCCCACACCCCACTTTTATACTGAGGTGCACACACCCCACTTTTATACTGAGGTGCCCACACCCCACTTTTATACTGGAAGTGCCCACACCCCACTTTTATACTGAGGTGCACACACCCCACTTTTATACTGAGGTGCCCACACCCCACTTTTATACTGAGTTGCACACACCCCACTTTTATACTGAGGTGCACACACCCCACTTTTATACTGAGGTGCCCACACCCCACTTTTATATTGAGGTGCCCACACCCCACTTTTATACTGATATTCCCAAACTCCACTTTTATACTGAGATGCACACACCCCACTTTTATACTGAGGTGCCTATACTCCACCCTTATCCTAACATGCCTATTCTCCACTTTTATACTAGGTGCCAACACTCCAATTTATACTGCCATGCCTATACTTCACCTTTATACTGAGTTGGCTATATCCACTTTTATTCTGAGGTGCCCAAACTTCACTTTAATACTCAGGTGTTCACAGTTCACTTTTATACTGAGATGCTCACACTCCACTTTTATACTGAGTGCCCACAGTCTAATTTTATACTGAGATGCCCACACTTCACTTTTATACTGAGGTGCCACACCCCACTTTTATACTAAGGTGCGTAAACTCCACTTTTATACTGAGGTGCCTATACGCCACCATTATCCTTACATGCCTATTCTCCACTTTTATACTGAGATGCTCACACTCCACTTTTATACTGAGGTGCCCAAATTCCACTTTAATACTTAGGTGTTCACAGTCCACTTTTATACTGAGATGCTCACACTCCACTTTTAAACTGAGGTGAGCTCCCTGTACTCCACTTTTATGTCTAAAACAACTTCACATTCGAATTCTTCTTTAAGCTGTAGACCGAGCAATAGTCTACACGTGTGTTTTTTTTTAATAAACCAGTTCTGTACTATGAGAAAATACTTGTAGCCTTTTTAAAAAAACAACAACTCTGAATTACATTTTTTATGTATTATAATGTAGCAATCATTTTTGTTTCTATAGCAACAATTTACAAAGTCACATCCCCTTCCTCTTTTGAAACAGACACATCCCCTTTTTTAACCCTGACCTCTCTCTACCAGTTCACCAATTGTATCTAATGACTCCCTGGTCACATGATTTTCCCCACAGAACTTTGCATCTTTGGTCTTCTTCTGATGCACTGACAGTCATTTAGTGAACCACAGAGCCTAATCTTCACCAATCCATTACAGGAGAATGAATTCATTGGCAACTTAGCTAACTCCTTATCATTGTGTTGATTTTATTGATGCACATATTAAAGGGGGGGGGGAATAAATAAATAAACGGCAGCTTTGTGATGCTAATATAGAAGAACAGATTAAAATAATGTTGTATTTAATAAAAGTATTGGAAAATAAACAATTGCTGAACCTAATAAATTATAACCATTTAACTGTTTTGCCATGTCCCTATTCACCCCTCCCATCAACACCGCCTCACCTACCCTCTCACCTCCCTCCCACACTTCCTTTTCCCTCTTTGTATCCCTCAATCCCCCTTTACCCCCTACCCAATGCTATATGTATATTTCAAAATTCTGTAATGTTATCTGTTGTTGTTTTATAAAAGAACTAAAAATACAAAGTTGAAAAAAAACGGCAGCATGAACTGCTGCTTTAATGATAAATTGTCAGAAAATTAAATCAATTGAGTCAATAAAAGTTAATACTGTACAGTTGCCAGCTTTGCTACAGGTGACCAGGCAATGATGGGAGACATTGAGTTGCATATGAAATATTGCATTTATAGCATATATACTATACTGAGTAATTAAGCTTGTTACTCTACAACAGTCATATAAACTTTCATTGAATAGGCTCTCTGTATATGATTAGTGTATACATGAGTTCTTCATTTCCCCATACTGTATTTCGCCTTTACATAATCTGGAACTGTCTAGTGTTAAACAGTAAAGTACCATAATGGGGGTGTGCCGGTAGTTAGAATAAAATCCTAGATAGGGTTTTCTTAGAAACTATGTAATCATCTTGGATTTTTCGTTCAGTCAGGTATTTTTATCTAACAAACATGAATCTGTTCAACAGAGTCTACCTTAATTATCTTTTTCTTGATAAACAATTATATATCCTTTATCAAGTTATCATGACATATACACTATACACATATAACTGGAACAATTAGTTATGGCATTTATTTGTGTACTTATGCAGATTCATTAATTAGTACTAACATTAAATATACTGTACATGTAATATAATTATGTGTGCATAAGTAAACACTTTATTGTTTAACATGTCCTAGACGCTGTGAATGTGTCGTTTTTTGAATGCATCCAAGGCATGAAAAGCTTGCAACAGCTTTATACATTTTTCCATTATGAATAGTTGTTCAGAAGATTTGGATCTGAAGTATTGTACACAAACTTTATATATGAGACAAATCGTGAACATGATATTTCAGCAATGGTTAACAGATATATCAGTTGAGTAACGTGTTATAGATTAATGACAGTAGTACCATAATCAGAAAGTCTTGTTTTGTTCTGGGCTTCTCCAGGAAGGTACAATGCATGTATTGTTTAGTATACTTTGTGAACAGCTAATCTGCTGTAATTGACTGCAACACAGCCATTGTATTGTGGCAACCGCTATGGTGATAATACACGGAATGATATTTTGGCTGGAAATAAGATCATGCTGTTTTGACCTACTGTTGTAGTTCAGGATACCTCTTTTTGGGAATCCAATATGTTCTAGGGCAGGGGTCCTGAAGTCCTCAAGGGCCATCAACAGGTCAGGTTTAAGGATATTGAACGAGCCACTGATTGAGTCACCTGTGCTGAAGCGGGGTGTCCTTTAAACCTGACCTGTTGGTGGCCCTTGAGGACTGGAGTTAGCCACTCCTGTTCTATGTTAAAATTCCAGTATATCATGCCTCTATTGTTGGCTTCTAACTATTGAATTTTATACAGCCTCAATCGTTCACCAGTACATATGTAGACAATAATTGAGGTTTTTTTCGTGTGGTGAATGAACACAAAACAGTCCATTCCAATATCTTCTCCACATTACCTCGGATTTTATTTTTTACCTCGGATTTTATTTTTTATTTTTTACAGGCAATTAATGGATTTACAAGAACATCGTGAGATGCTGATGCTGCAGGAGACAAGTATGCGCAACTACATCTGAAAACATGTAGGAAAAAAGAGTGGTTCAGCCAGACCTTTTCCCCAATGCACTACCTGGAAATCATGTTGCTATATGGAAGTGATATAAGTCTACGAATAACCCATTATATGTAAATATTTTTGCTGAAAATGTTCATTTTATGAATTCGATGTCTTCCACGTTAAATGTAGGAAAGGTGGAAAACGTAAATGTCATATAGTAATGCCGACTGTTAGGAAAAATGAGAGACCCAAATGGGGAATGTGACACATCTCAGAATCTGTGTGTCTTGGAAGTCTCCTAGACTTCATTCTATTATTAATCCGAACACTGCTCGGTGTACATGGGGCAAACATACTGTAGATGTAAAGTGCATTGATTCGCAAGGGTTTATGTATCACGTCAAAAGTGGTGAAAAAATGGTAACAGTCAGTTGAACCAGGTGTAGAAACATTTTGATGTATTGCTTTCAATTGAATGTTTGTCCCTTGATAGATCAATCGTGTTGCTACAGAACCGTGCCACTTTTGTATTGAACCAAAGACTACCTTTTAAGATATGTAGAATGAAAACGTGCATCTTAGAGTCAAATGAACAGAAAACGGGTCATAATGGCGAACCGCTCATTTGTTTGTGCTGCTCTGTTAATAGCTGACTGGAAAAAGCAAGATAAACTGCAAGATATAATGCATTTATTCAGAATTGTAGGGTAATGTAGTGGGGTAAATCAGGCATTGTAAAAATAAGTAGGAAAAGTATGCCATGATGGGAAAGAAAAACAAGCAGACAAGGACAAGGGCTAAAGTAAAGAGCCCTCAATGGTTCTGTCTGTCAAGCACTTGGGGTTTAAGTTAAAGCCATCTAGAGCATATGTGTTTCACTACTGTGCCCTTTGGGAATCTGCATCCAATTTTAAAATAGTTTTATGCAAAATTGAGTCAATTTCCACCTGACAGCTTTCTATGAGATAATAAGTGGAGGAAAATATCCCCAAGAAACACTGAACTTCAATCATATTATTATTATTGGTGCATCAGGTGGCACCTTCCCTAACACTGACCATTAGTTCTTCCCTAACACTGACCATTGGTTCTTCCTTAACACTGACCATTGGTTCTTCCCTAACACTGACCATTGGTTCTTCCCTAATACTGACCATTGCTTCTTCCCTAACACTGATCATTGCTTCTTCCCTAACACTGACCATTGCTTCTTCCCTAATACTGACCATTGCTTCTTCCCTAACACTGATCATTGCTTCTTCCCTAACACTGACCATTGCTTCTTCCCTAATACTGACCATTAGTTCTTCCCTAACACTGACCATTAGTTCTTCCCTAACACTGACCATTGGTTCTTCCTTAACACTGACCATTGGTTCTTCCCTAATACTGACCATTACTTCTTCCCTAACACTGATCACTGCTTCTTCCCTAACACTGACCATTGCTTCTTCCATAACACTGACCATTGCTTCTTCCATAACACTGACCATTGCTTCTTCCCTAACACTGACCATTGCTCCTTCCCTAACACTGACAATTGCTTCTTCCCTAACACTGACCATTGCTTCTTCCCTAACACTGACCATTAGTTCCCTAACACTGACCATTGCTTCTTCCCTAATATTGACCATTTGTTCTTCCCTACTACTGACCATTGCTTCTTCCCTAGCACTGACCATTGGTTCTTCCCTAACACTGACCATTGCTTGTTCCTTAACACTGACCATTGCTTCTTCCCTAACACTGACCATTGGTTCTTCCCTAATACTGACCATTGCTTCTTCCCTAACACTGATCATTGCTTCTTCCCTAACACTGACCATTGCTTCTTCCCTAATACTGACCATTGCTTCTTCCCTAACACTGATCATTGCTTCTTCCCTAACACTGACCATTGCTTCTTCCCTAATACTGACCATTAGTTCTTCCCTAACACTGACCATTAGTTCTTCCCTAACACTGACCATTGGTTCTTCCTTAACACTGACCATTGGTTTTTCCCTAATACTGACCATTACTTCTTCCCTAACACTGATCACTGCTTCTTCCCTAACACTGACCATTGCTTCTTCCATAACACTGACCATTGCTTCTTCCATAACACTGACCATTGCTTCTTCCCTAACACTGACCATTGCTCCTTCCCTAACACTGACAATTGCTTCTTCCCTAACACTGACCATTGCTTCTTCCCTAACACTGACCATTAGTTCCCTAACACTGACCATTGCTTCTTCCCTAACATTGACCATTTGTTCTTCCCTACTACTGACCATTGCTTCTTCCCTAGCACTGACCATTGGTTCTTCCCTAACACTGACCATTGCTTGTTCCTTAACACTGACCATTGCTTCTTCCCTAACACTGACCATTAGTTCTTCCCTAACACTGACCATTGCTTCTTCCCTAACACTGACCATTAGTTCTTCCCTAACACTGACCATTGCTTCTTCCTTAACACTGACCATTGCTCCTTCCCTAACACTGACCATTAGTTATTCCCTAACACTGACCATTAGTTATTCCCTAACACTGACCTTTGCTTAATCCCTCACACTGACCATTAGTTCTTCCCTAACACTTACCATTAGTTCCCTAACACTAACCATTGCTTCTTCCCTAACACTGACCATTGCTCCTTCCCTAACACTGTTAGTGTTAGTTATTCCCTAACACTGACATTTGCTTCTTCCCTAACACTGACCATTGCTCCTTCCCTAACACTGTTAGTGTTAGTTATTCCCTAACACTGACCTTTGCTTCTTCCCTAACACTGACCTTTGCTTCTTCCCTAACACTGACCTTTGCTTCTTCCCTAACACTGACTATTGCTTCTTCCCTAACACTGACCATTGCTTCTTACACCCTCCGTATTGGTGACCCGAACAAAACTAAAGCAGCCACAGTTCATGTATAATTCCTACATATACATTGGTGCATTTTTAAGGACAAACCAGTGGGGATCATTTACTAAAATCATTTGGCTGCAAAACCGGGGCAATAAAATGGCACCACATTTATCATGAAAACATTCATTGGGTTGCTCCTCTTTGATAGATCTGGTGTAACGGCTTCGCATTAGTTTTGCTCACAGAAGACTTTGATAAATGACCCCCTGTGCGACATTTGTTGCTGCAGTTTTGCACCGGTGCTGTAGCCGGAGCCGGAAGACACATCTTGATGGATAAGTTTGATGCAAAAAAAATAAATGCACAAAGGTGATGTAACAACCTCATCTGCAGGGCTAATCTGCACATGAAAAACTGCACAAGGTTGCAATACTAAGGTAAAATGGAAAACCCTGCAATGCATTTGATCAAAGAAGTAAATGCTATTGCTTTCAATGGGAATCTTTTTCTTTGATCAATCTGGTGTAGGGGTTTGCTCCAGTTTTGCAGTAAAATAAAACTGTAATAAACGTTCCCGAAAATGTAGTTGTTGCTTTTTTTCATTTAAATATAGAGCCGTCTTTATTGCTTTGGCATCCGGTTGTTCAGGGAGAATTGTGTACATATGTTAACCCTAATTTAACACGTCTCGTGTACACCATAGCCCACTCCACGTCGCAAACTAATGAACACTGCAATAGAAGAAAAACTTACCTCAATATTTTGATACTTACAAAAGCATGTTTAAAATGCCCACAGCACCAGTATTAAGCATATCGACTATAGTGCCAATATAGAAAGTTATTTCTCGCTTCGGATTTCACATGTGCTTTAGCACTCAGTTTTAAGGGTGGTTGTAAGAGGAGTTAGCCAAGACAAATATTATATTTGGCTTTATCATTTTACCTGGGGATACATCGCCTTTTTGTGTGCATTTTTGTCTGTGAAAGATCTGCTGTAAGTCTATAAGTTATTATTATTATTATTATTATTATTATTATTATTATTATTATTATTATTATAACTTTGGCATGTAACAAAGGTAATTCACTGGGATCTGTGTCTATGATAGACACTTGATTAACACATCTCTTACATGACATAAAATGTAGTAACATTTAGATTCTTAAATTGAACTTGAGGCATACATTATGTATCAAGGGGAAAGCTGTGCAATTATAGGGAGAAGAAAAAAATTGCTCCAGGTGAGTGAAATAACAATCCTATATATTTAAATGTGATTTTTTTTTCTTTGATACAAATGATGCCGTTTTGTTTTTTTGCCGCACAATTGCTCCACTTTGCCTTGCTATGTATGTCCCAATGTGTGTAACTTTTATGTGCAGAGCCAAGCACAACTTACTAGAGCTGTACCTGTAGAAACATTTACCAGGGTTTTAATACTGTACATCGCCCAATGTAAGGTCACCCTCTTCGCCATCAGGGTGGTATGATTATCTGCGCTGCTATCTGCAAATATGGGTGGAAACCAATTCATAAGAAAGCGTCAATTTACTAAATGAACAGTCAGCTTGCATTACATGGGGGAAATAACCCAAAATCAGAACGATATAAGACATTGTCCTGGACAAAAAATGACAAGTGATGCACAATTGAAATAGACATACAGTATGTGCTTCAATCAACTTTCTTATTTGCCTATTATTCCCTCCTTTGCTCAATATAACCAACTGCGTATCTTACATGATGGCACACGTGGAAGAGTATTCCAGATATTGATAAATATTAGAAATGATTACCAATGCAATGACAAGCCAAGGATCTGAGCTTTATGCATATTTCTGGAGATTTTTATATATTTCCCCACATATATTTGATAGCCTCTATGTTTATTTGTAACAGCTGGATCACTGGTGGTACATCCCCGTGAAACAACATTGAAAGTTGATTTGTTCTGTAGTTATTTACATGAGATTGCTTTTATTTAAACTTTGAGGATGTTATTTGACAAAGAGTATTTGAGCACACGTCGTTTTGCCTAATTTGACATTTGTTTGCTGTTGTGCAATTTAGAGTAAACAAACGTATAGAAAGCCTTAATTAACCTTAATTGTACTTGTTAATACTATGAATATGGTAACTATTTTGTCCTGTAGGTGATGTCTTCCCGGAGCCGTAGACGCTCATATTTGTCTTCCTTATTATATAACTGTACATACACAGAAGTCAAATAAACTTGGAATGACAGCGTTGAAAACAGACCAGGACTCTGCTATAGTATCTACAACTTAAATGGACTTATGACGTGGTATACATCAAATGTTATACATATCTGGCACAGTGTTCTTTCTTAGTATATACTGTAATGTATCATCTTATTTCAATAATAAAATGAAAATAAATATGAATGTTTGCATCTCAACTGACAGAGAATCTAATACTGATGGGATACATGTTATATACATGTTTATGCATAGCCACTGCTTTGGAATATAACAAACCTCCCACACAAAGGGGACCATGTAGCAAAGTGTCCGGGCTGCAAAACTGGGACAAAACTGGAACAAATAATACATCACAATTAGCAAAGAAAGAGGACGCATAAGAAAAAAATGCTTTTTTTTTCTTTGATAAATCTGGTGCAATTCTCTTGCCCTAGTTTTGAAGGCTGGAGAAAAAAAATCCCCTTAAATTGACACGTTTTTTTTTCTTTAACCCAAAATGATCATGTAGCTGTGATTAATAAGCTTAAATCTGTGTTATAACTCGGAGCAAGCAGTGCTGGGTGGCTGCATTACACACACCAAATGATATCTGTTTCTACAGCGTGTCCTCTCGCTTCAATTCCTCTAACCCTAACATTCAGATCTGCTCATTTGCATATTTTTTTATCCAATTTAACTCGCGGCTTTAATCTCTGGTCTCCATTGGGAGCAGTATTTACCATGCCCGCTCCATTAAATCTAAGCTATAACTGCATGTCCCTTGGGAAGATTTATCCTGCTTTTTGATTCTCTTCTGGTGGGAACATCTAGCAATTCCATGCTTACTGGGGGTATCTCTGTGGCCTCTCCCTATCCCACAGCCAAACACATACCCTGTCTGCTTCACCCCAAAAGGGGAAAGGGGGGGGGGGATTCAGCACCCAAAGGTTGCTTCTCAGTTTATTGCTGCTCACTTCTGCTAGTTTACTCAACCCCATGCGCTCCCCTCTATTATTAGGATAACTCTTCATATCCTCCGTTATCCTACTACTTCTGTGTATAAAGCACCCATTTTCCACCTTAGAAAATTACCAAACCCCTATTGGGGGATCTGCCATATTTCATGATTTTGTTTAAATCGTGCTGTCTATACACCTAAATTATAAATTCAAAGAATATACCCAAACATGGAAGTAGTTGCAGTCTCAATATGTTGTCCCTGCCCTCGAGAGGCTGCAACCTAGTTTTGGAGACCACGGCGTGATGGAATGACTTGTCTAAAATTACATGGAACTGCCACTTAGAAAAATAGTCGGACTACCAAGCCTCGCCCTTCTGATTTGGCTAATATAATAAGCTTTTTGTCCTCCAGTGCTTAACATACAAACACTGCAAAAACAACATTCTGGTCTGAAATAAGGAAAGAAAATGAAATGCACTCAGATGTGTGTCTATTTGGAGGATTTAATAGACCACTAGGAACCGGTGATATAAATCCCCACTCACCAGCCTGAACGCTCATCTTGCCTCCTCTGAGTCCTTATCCTCATTTTGTCCAGTATTGACTCATTGATCCCTCAACACCATAAGGTCCGTCCCTTTGGGAGCTTTCTAATTTCACTTGTTGCCAGTGTGCTGCATCATGAGATGTTTCGGTTCCACTGGGTGATTGTAAAAGGGTTTGACTCACTGATGACCCAAGGGTCAGGACTTCTGTTCACTAATCCCACACTCTGATAACACAAAACACTCTGCTCGTTGCCCAGTCTCATTCATCTTAATCTCTGCTGACACATAACATATAGGATGCGCTAAATACTGTCTGCTGTCAGGTACTAGATGAACTTTCAAAGTTTCGGTCCAGACAACAATTTTCCAGGCTCGAAAAAAAAAAAAAACAAGTTAGGCTAAAGCAGAATAAGTTCATTACATATATTGACACATGGAAAACCTATGTATACATACTGATATATACATAAATATACACTATGTTATGTTTGTAAGATATGTACTGAAGTCTCCCTAGTGCAAAGTGTTGCAAAAAATATCACCAGATGAACCAAAGATACATTTATTTTTGCTTGTAATAGAATTTGTTAATTTGGTCACTCTAATGCTATTTATCCATTACTCTTGCAGAAGAAAGCTTTTGATACATTACATTTTGTCCTGCTTAAATAGTCAAAAAATATAATTAGAAACGCAACATATTCACGTATGGATTAATTATTTCGTTAATACTCGCATAACCTTCCAACTTAAGACATGTAAAAACACAGGTCCTGAAGATTCATTGGTCGTTTATCAAAATGTCCCAGCTGCGACAGGTGCAAAAACACTACACCAGATTTATGAATCAAGAAAATCCATTTGGTATCAATGGAAATGTTTTTCCTTAATCTTTCACAAATTTGGTGCAATTTTTTTGTCCCAGTTTTGGATCCAGGAGACTGTGAGAGAGGGAGAGAAAAAAAACCCTCTAAGTCTTATTTTTCAAAGTAGCCAATAAGTGAAGAAGGTGAAGGATCTGAAACAAGCACGAAGTAGGCTTTACATGCAGGTCTCCTGGTACATGTGATGTATCCACCAGGCTACAGTACATCTCTTGCTAGAATTTGACCCCGCTAAATAATTGCGTGGGCTCTCAATGCACAAACTAACCTGGAAACTCAACTTTGTAAAGAAGCATTCAGTTTGAATTTGCAAGGAGCCTCGTCAATTATACTCAACAACAGCAGTTATTGTATATGAAGAATAATGTACAAGCATTAATATGGAGTTAGGGATCGAAGTGGGTGTATCTCTGAGGTTAATCTCTCAGTCATGATGTGAAAGCAGCAAAACAGTGTTCAAAGTATCGCATGTAATAAAAAAAACTTTAACACCTCGGCTATATAAGTACATAGAAATCAGTTTCAGGGGGAATTAAAAGTTTTATTGATAGAGAAAACTTAGTAACGAGTTGTGTGTTTTTTTAGGAAGATATTAAATCAGATTCAACCCCCAACTTGCAGGTGATAAAATTACATGTTAATGTGGAGACCCAACAGATGCTCGAAAATCCACGAAGAGTTGACTTTCCCTGTCTGGGAAGTCAGAGGTTTTGCATCCATATTTTAAATATTTCGAAAAAGAATACTTTTTCTTTGCGTTAAACATGTTTCTCGAAATTAACACACAATTCAAAAATACAAAAAACAAAATGCCCCATTGGCCTTGTTTAAATCTGAAGTCTGTCAATACAGTTCATTGTCCCTTTTCTGACATTATTGTTTGACACGAAAGAAAGCTTGAGAATTTGACTTCTTGAGTTTGGGCCCCAGACTATAGTTTAGTTTGCTCGTTCCTTACAACATAAGACAAAACCCCACAATAAATAAAATGCCACCACATGCGGTTTCTTGCAATTGACATGGGTACAATCTCGGAGTAAATTGTTTCAGAAGTGAAATAAATGCTGGAGTAATGGGCCACCCGCTAGAGACTGCCTACTGTAAGTGGGATTAAGATTCCCTGCAAATGTCATTATTTCCAGACATTTGTTTTTCTTGTAATAAATGAAATGTAAAGTGTCATTGCATTATAGGGGGGAGGGGGAAATTAACATCTCAATAAAGGCATACGAACACTTAAGTAATAAAAGAAGGGAATCCACATATTCAGCACATAAATGGAAAAGGCTAGGCCTAACAAATGTTTCCCAATATGTACACATGCGCCTACATAACTGATCATTTTGGAAATGCAAATGTCATTTGTTTTAGCAATCTGCTGTACTAATATCTAGTTTAAGTAAAATTCATTCTTTAAAATCGTACATATCAAATACACTCTTATTTTTAAACTAAAAATGACCCAGGTGTTAAAAAAAAAACCTTCACGGATTTAAAATGTTGCTTAATTTGTTTAAATGTAAAACCAATACACAAGGTATAAGAAAAGTATAAACTACTCATGAAACGAATATTTGTGATAATTGTAGCTGTAATGACATGTAAAATATAAATGTTCAGGTTAAGTAGAGCTTAATTGTGACATCATTAAATTAATAGACATACTAATGAAAATGTTGCAATGGGTTTAACGAACCACATAAAAAGCCAACATGACACCAAATAATTACTCATTTGTACTGTAATTAAAATGGAATTCATACAGAATAAAAAATCTGAACTGTTTAGTGTACCACTGACGGCATTTGCTATTTAGCTATCTGTAAGAAGAATTACCCATCAAATGCATTTAAATTGCCCTCCCTAGAAAAATATTGTTAACATCTTGGCAAAAAGTATCAGTCAATGCAAGAGTTTGTTAAACTGCAACTTCTCAGTGAACACTTCAAAATATCTAATAAGATTCAGTAAAGAACAAAATCGAAAATGTAAAAGAATGATCTGAATAAATAATGCCCAGATCACTAAAACCAAAGAAATTTGACACATTGAGCGTCTCAGATTAGTAAAAGTGTAGACACTTGGGACATCTTCAGCAGAATGCAGTCCTATTTCACATTCCTTATCAGTTTCTTTTCTTAAAAACAATTTACTAACAACTTCAGCCCAACTAGAATAAAAATGCGTGTTCCAACATTTTTTGTTCTTGTTTGCTAAAGCAAATTGAAGTAATTAAATAAACCAATTCGAACTGCCCAACTCAAAAGATACAAGGGGCAGACATTTTCTAATCGAAATCATACTATAATGTGTTTTTATATATGTGTAATTAAATGCATAATTACCCGTGCAGCTGCTTACAATTTAGACCTTTCTTACTCTGAACCTAGATGAAGTCTTAAATTGCACCGTAATATCAAAGGATAAGATATTAAAATAGTTCCTAGATGTATAGGTATATAAAAAATACCCTATAGATTATGAAACAATAAACACCTAGACTGCTACTTAGTTACGATGTAAAAACATTACGAATATTTTTCAAAATCGGCTATTCTCACTGCATTTTTTACCGTAGTTCTAGGATTTTAATTTGAAATTCCATTAATAGTTCGTTTCACAGCGCACTTTCAATAAAAATAGATGATTGTACTTTTTTTTTATAAAAAAAAATACCCGAAATACGATTTATAGAAGAAACAATTTGCGTTTTTTTTTTCAGTTGAAAATTTATTTAACTTAAAATTCAACTTATCCTTCTGATATTGTTTTCTTTATAGGAGAAAGGACGCTTAGTCAATATGTACACAATATGAATTCGTAACGCTTAAAATAAAAATAATTTCACCAGGAATTTACAAGAAATAATACAAAACAAAATCAGGAAAACGAATACAGAAACGCTTACAAAACCCAGAATAACCTTCTAGTCTGAAAATGGTTCATAAATAAACAAATGCGGCAACTTCCTCAAAACTTTGTCTTGTGTGTGACTTGGATTCGCCGCTGATAATAATAATGAGAGGACACACTTGTTCATAAATCAAGCGATGAAGAGTCAGAAGAAAGTATCCAAGTGTAATCAGTGTAATTCTCAAATGTAAAAAAAGGGGGTTGGCATATGGCATGTCGTAACCAAATAGAAATCTATATGTTTTTTTGTGCAGAACTGATAAATAATGTACAAAATAAAACCAATTAAACATCATTGCCCCCCCCCCCCCCTCCCCTCTCACCCCAAACAAAACCCTGGCTTCAGGGACAAGCTATGGGGTACAGCTTCTAAAAAAACGAGTTACCTTCACTTTTCCTCTTTTTTTTTTTAAAGTCTGATTTTAAATTGTTGTATAAAAACATCAAAACATCTCTGTACAAAACACAAAAAAAAAAAGAAAAGAAAAGAAGGAAAAGAGAGAGACAGTTCTGAGCAGTCCGAGAGCAGCAGTACATGGCTCGTATTCGTTATATTCGTTTCTTCTTCCTCTGATCTCTGTGGGGAAGGGGCCGTGTCTGCTCCTGAACCTTCTCTGCAGTGTTTGCCTACCAAATATATATATATATATACTGTATATGTCTGTGTAGCGGAGTCTGTGCGGGCCCTCCTCACATGTGTGTCAGCGGCACCGTGCCGCTCACCCCTGTGCCCACTCCCTGGTAGTGCTGGTGCAGTCTGCTGCTGGCCACCGCTGCCGCTGCCGCCGCCGCTGCCGCCGCCGCCGCCGGGTCCCCTGCCTCCCCCCCGCTGGGTAAGTACATACTGATCATCTCCCGCAGGTCCCCGGGGCAGGGCGGCCGGCTGTGCGACCCTCCCCCGCTCACCGGCGGGCTGACGCTGGGCTCTGACTTCACCAGGGACCCCAGCGCTCCCAGGGCCCCCGAGGCCGCCGCCGCGGAGGAGGAGGAGGAGGACGAGGACGGGGAGCCCTGGTGCTGCGGCTGCGGGGGGCCGGCGCTGTAGCTGAGCGCGCTGTAGCCGGAGGGCGAGGCGCTCATGTAGCTCTGCGCGCCGGGCAGGGGGCTGTACTGCAGGGCGCTCATGTCGTAGCGGTGCATGGGCTGCGGGGGGGGAGGAGGGGGCGGCTGGTGCGGGGAGGGGTTGTGGTGCGGGTGGTGGTGCGGGTGGTGGTGCGGGTGGGGGTGGTGCGGGTGGTGGTGCGGGTGGTGCCCCCCGGCGCCCGGGTGGTGCTGCTGCTGCTGCTGCTGGCTGTAGGCGAGCTGAGCCTCCTGCATCATGGCAGCCGCCGCCGCCGCCACCGAGCCCGGGTAAGCCCCGTTGGCCCAGCCGTTCATGTGAGCGTAGGCTCCTGCCCCGGCTCCTGCCCCCAACCCGGGGCTCTCCAGCCGCTGCACCACCACCCCGCCCCCTCCCCCCCCTCCGCCGCCGGGGCTCAGGCCCACCCCCATGTGCCCCCCGCCGGCCGCATGCAGCAGCCCGCCGGCCAGGGAGTACTTGTCCTTCTTGAGCAGGGTCTTGGTCTTGCGCCGGGGCCGGTACTTGTAATCCGGGTGCTCCTTCATGTGCAGGGCGCGCAGCCTCTTGGCCTCGTCAATGAAGGGCCTCTTCTCGGCCTCGGACATGACTTTCCACTCGGCCCCCAGCCTCTTGCTGATCTCCGAGTTGTGCATCTTGGGGTTCTCCTGGGCCATCTTCCTCCTCTGGCCCCGGGACCACACCATGAAGGCGTTCATGGGCCTCTTCACCCGGTCCTGGTTGGCCTTGTTCCCCCCTCCTCCCCCCCCGGTTTGCCCGGTGTTGCTCGGGGGTTGGACCCCGGGGGAGTGCAAGTCCGTCTCCATCATCATGCTGTACATTCACAAAGCTGGGTGGGGGTCTCTTTTATGTGACTGTTTGCCCAGGGGCTGGAAGTGCAGGCTGTGGGCACACTGTGGTTGTTCCCCTGGTTGACTTTGGGTGGCTGCTGCTTTTTCCTTCTTATCCGCGGGGGGGGGGAAAGGGGTAATCAACTTTTCACTGCAGTCAAAAAGTGGTGACAAAGAAGCATGGGCCCGGGCAAGCAGAAGGGGGCAGCCTGCACTGGTCCTGCAGCCAAAGTAGGAAGTCCCCTCTCAGGTCTCAGCTTCCCTCTTCTATCACTGCTGCTGCTGCTGGCTGAGCACTTGCTGCTCCAACAGGTGCAAAGCGCCGCGTCTCCCTCACCGCTGGAGTTGCAGCGAGTTCTCTCCCTCGCCTCCAACTTCCTCCCGTCTCAATATTGCCTTTTACCAACACCAGTTGTCACTGCTTTTTTTTTTTTTTTTTTTTTTTAACTTTTCATGCTGTTTTTCGCTTCAGATACTGTGTGTCAAGGGCATCTTGGTTTAGCAGCAGGAATACGGATGAAGAAGGTGACTCTCAGCAAATCATAATATTGTGCCACTGGTGCCTCAGCCAAAACAAAAGCAAAAAAAAAAAAAGGACGTAGAATAAAACACTAACGATTAAAGATATATATACAGTATATATATATATATATATTAAAAAAAAGTGCAGAACAATATACAAAATAAAAGATCCAAGTCCCAGAGAGAGGGGAGTGGATATGCAACCGATAGAGAGTGGCTGGAAGGATGAGTGCAGCAGCCGGTGATATAGGAGTTGGTTTTGTCTGGTAGTTTCCCCCCTCGCCTGCGGCAGGAGACACACAGAGCGAGGCGCAGAGCAGCCACACGGCGCACGTCAGCTGGGATTAAATGACTTTACCGTGGCCAATGGGAGGCCGGCGGCCGGCGGGGAGGTGGGGAGGGCGGAGTGGAGGAGGGGCGTACAGTACCCTGCCTGGCTGTGGGTGTGTGAGTGTGGGCAAGGGGGGCATGATTTGCATGGCACGCTGTCCCGTGACGTCAGGGGTGAGCAATACAAACTGGAGGATGAAGAGAGGTAAAAGGCTTAAAATAAAAACTGGGCACCTTTTAAGGCGATGGCTCCCGCTTTCCCCTGTAATCCTCCACGGGAGGACGGGAGGACGGGAGGAGGGGGAGGGGGGGGCAGTGAACTCAAGCAGAAACCAGAACAAATACATCTAATAAGAGGGGTGTGGGGTAGGGGTAACCCCCTCCCACCTCCCACTTCTGAGGTCATAGAATGTCAGGCAAAAGGGGGGATAGTGTCTTCTGTAGGAGGCATCACTTATACTTATTAATGCACAGATCCACTGGGGTTAAAGGAATTCTCACACTTCTTGACACTTAAACATGTCTCAACATCACTAGGTGAAAGTCAGGAAATGGATAGTGACATTCACAGATAGTGCACAAATGGACTCAAAACGAAATACATTTTGTATTCTTGGGGAGGGGTGGGGAAGGAGGGGGAAGGGGAAGGAGGGGGAAGGGGGAGGAGGGGGAAGGGGGAGGAAGGAACTCGAATAAAGAAGAATGCATTGGTTTATAGAAAAAGTTCTACGTATATGTCAAAATATAATATTGTTTACTTTGTATTTTCCCATAGATCCATATACAGTTGGTAAGAAGAAACCGGATTCAGTGAATTTCGAGGGGGCACAATAATCGCAAACATTGATAAATCAAACATTAATGTTCAACATATTTTTCTGTCTTTATCATTTTGTCATCACTAGAAATGATTCTTCCTAAATCAGCGCTATGATATACAGATTTCATAAATCTTCCAGGTAATACGTATACTGCCCAATATGTATATATATATATATAGTCTCAGCTATCCTCAATATTTGCTGATTCTTGCAATTTTAAGAAGAGTAATCTTTTAATGATGAAGGGTGCTTTAGTTATACAAGTTGTCTGGGTGCAGATATTTGTCAGCTTTACAGTCTCAGGCTGCAGGTGTAAATTGTTGCTAAGTGACAAGTGAGAGACGGTTACAGATTGTGTCAATCACACATCAAGGAACCCAGTGCCAGGGCTGATAGCATCTTATTTTCTGGCGGATAGGATGGAGGGGAAATTAAGAGGGAACTACAAGATACAATTAAGTTCTCATTGCAATGTACCAACCATTTTATCCCAAATGCACCTTATGCATCAGTCACAAAATTAAAGGAAAAAGCAAACAAATGTAGATCATTATATAGAAAACACCCCTCACACATACACATAGCCAACTTTCAAACGGTGGCTCTGTTTGAAATCAAAGGCAGAAATTATTAGTATTCATTGGTGTATTACAGAGATGATGTGTTATATGTACAAGGAGAGGCCGATATATACAAGTAATGCAATCTTAATTTGTTATTTTGTAACCACTACAGAAGTTGAAGTCAATTTCTTGAATAAATCGTCTCGTATCGAGTTAAATTGAAAACGCAAAGGTAACATGTACCCAAAAATAACGTAACTTCAACATAATACAAAGTAATGTGGTCATGTAAAAAAGAAAGGAATCCCCACATCGATGTATTCTTTTGTAATAAAGTCTGTAGTGCGTTGTCACGATTGTTTTTAACATTATCATGACAAAACTAATTTTAGAAACAGGGTCATTACAGTATATCTCTGAATGCCATTTAGGATAGTTATGATGAGTTATGAGATGTACAGTATGCGAGACATATACCTTGTTAAAAAGAGCAAAGTAAGGAAGAACACAATGTAGTATGTGAGTTCCAGTGCACCTGGTGTAACTTTGAGTAAGTGAACCTACAGCAGTTTGGGAACATAAAGTGAATACATATCACCATATAAGATATTGACTTAAAGGCGCTTGCTCAATCTTAGTGCCAAATTGCTGCTTAAAGACCTCCTACCAGGGCAAGTTAGGGAGTAATATTAAAATATCACTGTACCGCCCACCTCACTTACAGTAAGAGCACGAAACAAAAGAAAGAGGAGTCATTTTTCCATCACAAGACAGGACCAATAGCTTCCACATCCTATCTGTTCCCTGACTGGTTTCCGGACTGCTTCCCAGACATAACTTGCACTGCCACCTTGCAACCAGATTCCAAGGGTAGTGCACTACTGTACGTATAAACAGTGCAGTTTAATAAAGGAAACTTTGAAGAAGTAATATATTTACTTCTACAATACAAGGCTAGTCACGTATGTTACACTTATATTAAAAATAAATAAATACATAAATCAGCCAAAAAGTTTAATATACCAATGTGTGCTACGCTCGGATCATGTCACTGCATGGACATGTATGAGTTTCTATCAGTAAGTCTCTCTGTAATTACAATTATTCTAAATGTCCAGCTGCTGTATAATAAAACACCTAGATCTCAAAGGCGATTTCCCTCGATTTTGACGAAAATTATGAGACTTATTGACACTTGTACAATCATAATAAAGCATAGTATGAACATGGCAAAATGTCTAAGCTCTATCTTTAAAGTCTTCATTGTTTGGTCAATCCTGCAATGTTTGTGTTATGGATAACCTCATTTGTCATTCAGATTTCGGAAGGTGAAATCAGTTGCACAATCCCAACACCCAAAACACCTCTTAAATAGCAATGCACCTGCTTAATCCATGAGAGTGAATATTACAATAACTTTACTAACACAACAAGTCTATGCTGTACCAACAAGTCAAAAGGGCATTATACCCCATATATAACAAATAAACACAATTTAAAGGGGCATAGGGGGGGGGGATTTCTCCCCCCCACAGAGGGGATAGTGCCTTGTGTAATAATGCTCTTTGATGCGGTATATTTCCAGGCTTCCATAAACACATTCTTAATACACACCCTAAGGTAGCTAACTATTGTTGAGCCTCTGCCTACTCAACCTAACCGCAATCGAGGACAGCAGAGTCTTTCGCAACCTTATAGGTATTTACTCTGCTCTTTGAGAAGAGTCAATCGGTGTCTGACAATGGGGATCGGTTTTTATCCATTCTGGAAAGCTGTCTATTCGTTAAAAGTGGAAGTTTTAGCTGTTGGAAAATAGCAGTTATGTTATGGTATGATATGGTAATGCAGATACAGTATAAACTTTGTGCTGGTTTGACCAGCAAGGTGCCACAATTTGCTCAAAGTACAACCCTAATTTAACAAATCCATGTGCCGAATAAGTTTAATTATAGGTTAAACAAGTGAAACTGAAACAGGTTCTTTCCTTCTACCATTTTCTTTTTGAGATGTGACTTTTGAAATCTTGCCCGAATTTGGAGAGGGTCTCTGTGTCCCAGTGCATGTTGTTGGGAACTGATTGAGCTGAACACAGTTCGCCCTCTGGCTACATCTCCTTATCCTGCAACTCTGAACCACCAGGCTTTCTGTTAGCAGCCTGTAGAGAATTTGATAAGGAGACGAATCCCATCCTGGTCTCCGCATGGGGTTTACATAGACAGTCTCTAGAAAGGGTTTGATCGCCGTCTGCTGGTTATAAACATTGTTGGTTTGGACCACTACCAAGACTAGTAAAATAAACATATTTTCTTGGTAAATTCGTATTTTGTTCTTTTTTTTGTTTAGAATAAGCAACACAGAAGAACACACATACACAAAGACACTTATGTTTGCTGTTTCTGCTGCATGAATTTATCAAGAGATAAGATTATTTATTTATTTTTACCTTTTAACTCTGAGCATGTTAATTATTTGCTATATATTATGTATATTGCAAATTACGGAAACAAATTACAATTATTATTTTTTATTACACCTCATTTAAAAACAAGGGTAAATAAAGCAATCATTTTTCGTGTCTAGTAGGTAGACTTTTCTACTATATATATATATATATATATATATATATATATATATATATATGTATATATATATATATCTTTTTAATGCACGGTGTTCTCAAAAGTATGTGTGTATATATATATATATATATATATATATATATATATATATATATATATATATATATATATGTATATATATATATGTATGTATATATACATATATCTTTTTAATGCACGGTGTTCTCAAAAGTAATCTGTCCATCGAAACTTAAGCTCACAGGGCGTTCTAGGGATGCTAAATGCTTCACCGTAAAACAAATAATGTTTTCTGTTCCCTATTGAAGTCAAAGGATGTTTGAGCATCTCTGGAGCTTTGGAGTAGAGTCTCACCCTGTGAGCGGTACTCACACATATAATTCAAATTTCACAGCTGACCTGCTCTGAAAACCTCAATCAGCTTCTAATTGAAGAGAAAACAAAATATTGCTTCCCTACAGCAGAGCTAACGATTTAATCATTATATCAAACATTATAGCTTTTAATTAGGCTAATGCTGATACTGTATGGAAAGAGATAATTCAATACAGTTCTTGAGGAATTCTGTAATTGGGTTAACAGCGGAGCAGTTGGGGAGGAACGTCAATATTCAAGCTGCGTGTAGCCCTTCGGTTTCTGAATGGAGAGACAAGGAAAGGGGCGCTTTTACCCTCCAGTCTCCCCAAAACTAGAGGCAGGTGGGGGAACGCAGGAAAGGAAAATAACTTTGCATCCTATACACCAAGAGCAATACTCTGCGTTTGTAGAGGCACTTGGCTGCTATTTCAGTGCGTGTTATTGCAGTAGGTCATTTAGTAGGTCATTTTTCGTATATTAATTATAATAATAAAAAAATAATAATAATTAAAAACAATTAAAAAAAAGAGTATTACTGACAAATCTTTCATTTTTAACCAAAACAAAACACGGAAAGAGTTAGAACATTTCGTGCTACTGTTCTAAATGGGAATAGGGGGGTGGGGGGTCAGAATTTTGAAGTCTCTGTATTTGAGATACGCTTTCGGCTGCAAATAGCAATATATAGCACAAGTGAGGTATCTGTTGGTATAATACATTATAAGATCGGTACCAAATGATAAAATAAGTAGTGCGGTGTTATTTTGGTCAGGGAAAAGGGTATACTCGTTGCAGATTGTGGGATCTAATTGACCCATAACATTCTTTATTATTAGGAGTAGGTCAACGTTGGAGATCCCGAAAGATAGAATACCTGCAAAATAAACACGCGGGGTCTGCAAATATAACGCAGAGCTATTGAATGAAGAATTATGCCGTTGGGTAAAACTAACCTAACTATCTCAAATGCAGTTAGTTTATGGTTACTGTCCTACAATTATTGTAAATATAACGGACTGCAAATTTCGAACAATAATACAGGTGAAACTCTTGCAACGTGATGTACCTGTATTTATATTGTAGCACTTACTCTATCAATGTATGTGGAGCTATAGTTCTATGTGAAGGGCATTCTATGTAGTTGCACTAAGAAAATCAGTTCAGGCGGGACCTTTCATATTGTTGGCAATAAATAAATTCAATTATAATGTAATCATTAATAACACTGTTACTTCTTACTATGTTAATATGTTAGTTCTTAGTACACGATAATGTTTTTTAAAACGTAATTAAGCATGTGTTTTTTTTTATCAATATTTGTTGAAATTGTAAAACGTTGTACACAGATGTATACATATACAATTAAAACAATTATACAATTTAATGTTTTTTTTTTTCTATAGAGAAGACTTTCTAATACCAGTATACAGTATGAAAAACCATTCACTTTTCATGGCAAACACATACTGTAAAATGAACACGCATGTTAAAGAAAAGCTGCCTGGGGTGTATGAAAGACACACCACATCCTAAAGTTGAGTCACTTTCCTTAAGATTGTTTAAGATATCTGTCAAATCTCTTAAGTAAAATGCACACATGGAAATTGTCCCCATCAAAATAAAATACTCGTCAGAGAAATATGTTTCATATGCAATAGAATAAAAGTAAATGACAGTAGCAGAAACCAAGCCTTAAAATGATTTGAAAGCATCAGTTACCATTAGATTAATGGCACTGCGCTGGGTCTATCCAACTCATCTGAGATGAAGTATGGGGTTTGTTTTTGTAATAAGTGGAAGAAGGCTTTTTGTACAAGTTAAGTGTAGTATTAATGTCTAACAAAAGATAATAAATCATGCGAGATAGGTGCCAGTCAAACATATGCAACTGTAAATATTTCCTTTCAGTATTCCCCGGTTAGTCATTAGACAAAACAGAAAAGTCATTATTCAGTCAAAGTAGTACACAAGTCACAACGAATTATACACAAACAAAAATGAAACCACCTAGTCTCTTTCTTGCAGGCCATCCCTGCTATTGCAAATTAGATTAGCTGCACAGACTTCAAACAGTATAAACATGACATGAGGTTCACAGGAGAGTGAAAGGATCATCCCACTTCAATCTCTCTTTTCATCCAAGCATCTCACATAAATTACATCTAGTCCTTTAATACACTTTACAATGAGATTAAAACATCACTTTGACAAGATTTCAAAACCTTTCATTCGCATCCAGTGCGGTTTCTATCCTTACACTGCAAACATATATATATACACACACACACACACACACACATCAAATTTAGGGAACAGTCAAATAAATAGGTAATAAGGTGGCACCAATAATTCAATAGCTTGTGTTGGTACTGCAGGACTCATTATATCTAATTTAGTTTTGTAGATATTGAACGACATTCAGTATGTGAAGAGCTATGTATTGAATTCGAACTGTGTGATTGAAGCCGCAATCGAATATCTCCTGAAGGTGGGACGCCTCAATAAATAAAATAAAAACAATTGAGACTTTAATAAGAATGGTAGATAAGGTAGATAGTTAAAACTTTTCAGAAAAAAATGTAAATATATATATATATATATATATATATATATATATATATATATATATATATATATATATATATAAATAGTAAACATGCGACTTTATCACCAATAAACGAAATATTTACCCGTATTATTCAGAAACCCAATAAAATATGTGCTGTGCTACATTACATTATTACATTATTTCTAATAACTAATGCAAAACATCAGCAGCTAAATGCGAGTGTTTTCTAATTTTCTGATTTTTGCTAATATTTTTTGGTTAATATTTATCGTAATAAACCTTTATTAACGAAAGCCAGTGAATGTGCCTGATACACATCAAAAATGCATATTTTTCCAGATTGTCTAGAATGTATCTTCTTATATATATGGAAATAAATACACGCTGGAGTACATGGAAATCAGAGTCTCTAATGAGGGGTTATATATACTGTACCAGATTCGGGTGTACCCCGCGTTTTGGCTTTATAGTGGATTTGGGCACGTGTAATGCACTGGTAATTACAATTGTAATGGCGACATTCAAATCTTTACTATCTCTGGTGCCCCCGTTACAGCAAATTAGCAGTATCATTTGAATTTTATATCGGGAATAATCCTGTGGTTAAATTCAACCAACATGTGCCAGGTGCAGTTTTTAACTGGCAGGAAGCTTCCTTAATCTCATTCTCATACCTCCACCTAAATGAGGCTGCTCCTCGTGCCACTTGTGCTATAATGCACTATTTGCCTTTATGGGCTTATCTCACAATGCTGTGTTATCAAAGATGAAGCAAAGCAGGATTCACTGGGATTTAAAGAACAATTTACAGTCAGCATATTCAAACCCCAGGGATTTCCTGCATTTAGAGCTCATTTCTGTTTACACAGAACTATTGCAGACCAACGCCAAAAGCTCATCCAAAATAAGAAATCGTTTAAAAAAAAATAAGATTTTTTCTTGTTTGTTTGTTGCAATTCTGTTTAAATACGTGTGCACAGCAGCTCCCAAAATACAGAGAATAAATAGATGACAAATCATAAAAACAGAGAGCTAGTTTTAAGGGATTGTCCCTTTTATCTGCAAACAAATACATATGCTGTTGCGGTAGATGAACGTTTAATGCCTAGCAGCTCACATAAATAAAAAGCACATTCTGTCCTCCTCTCTCTTTCTTTCTTTAGTCCCTATGCTGTATTTCTCTTCCTTTAAAAATGAGCCTTAAAGTCACTCAGTCTGCGGGGAACAACGCGATAAAGGCGTTTTTAATGGGTTAATTGACTTGAGCTACTATCATGTTTAAACACCTGTTTCTGTAGTGAAACTATGTCATTGCCCAATCAATATCTGCAGATTTTTACAGCCTGTTGATCGAACAAAATAAAACATACATGTCACCTATTATATATAGTAGGGATTTAGTATCTTTCTTACCTTACTGGCAAGCGGCCATAAACAAAATCTTATAAAAAAAAAAGTGAAGTCATTTTTTATTTAAACAATACTAAAGGGTTGGCCTGTGATGCTTACACCTGGTAATTAAGAGTTTCTTTATCTGTAGTTATTGATTGATTGAAGGGTCTCATCATTTTACTTAATTAGACTTAACGAGAATGCAATTTCCCATCAAGGGTGTAGCCCAGGACCATTCACATGAAGGCAGAATTGTCACCACACTGAAGTCCAACATAAATACTGTATGTTAAGATCAGAGCAAAGATTATGAGAGGGGTCGCAGAGCTCAATCAAGTTACAGTAGGTGTCTAAATGCCACCAGCTCACATCAATGCTCTCTGTATGCAGCAGATGGGAGTTAAAGGAAAAGGCGATCATGCTTATATAAACTTGTAGACTTAAATTTGGCAATGTTAATGAAGACTGTCAGTTGGTCAGTCAGTATAAAATTGAGTCTTTGTCCTAAACACCTTTCACTACATGGCACGGCATTTTAACATGCACATTCATTTTAATAGTAATTGTAACATTAATTGAATGTACTCTATAGAAAACGGAGTAGAATGAGCTCACAACTGATCCCCAGCATGCGAAGGGTCTGTTTCATTCTCTAAATCCATGAATATAAGACGCTGGATGAGTTTATAGACACCTCCCCTCATACCCCCCCCCCCCCTCCATGTAGCCTCCAAAAGCATGACTTCCCCCACAGGTCTCACTCTTACCCCAACCTCTCTTAGATCCTATTACCCCCCCCCCCCTTCCCAAAAATACAAACATATATACATAATATTCAATATTCCGGCTCTTCACATTTGAACCTTATGCAAGACAACATTTTTTTTTATAGAATAGACACACAAAAAAAAATTGTTAAACATATCCCAAAATACGAACTCTTACAGTACATCCCAGTCATAGAAGTTATAGAGACTTACAGTTCCTCTTCCAGATCCATCCTCCCAATTGTCGGTCAAGCGGTTCACCTATAATGTGAAGTATTTTAATTAATACACACACACACACACACACACACACACACACACACACACACACACACACACACACACACACACACACACACACACACACACACACACACACACACACACACACACACACACACACACACACACACACACACACACACACACAGATATATAGATATAAAATGTTAACCTCCATTACAGCCACCAAGCCCAGCCAAAGCTCCCCAAGCAGAGTGCCCGGCTACACACATACACTGCAAGGCAGGGAGACAAGAAAATGACATTTATTATTGATAGAAAAGACTTTGAAGACAATTTCAAGTTATTGTTTCTCTCTCTGGAAAAAAAAAGGAGGCATTTTCCCCTAACATAATGAAACGTCTTTTGTGTGGCAGTGAACAATACCAAACAAGTATTCTAATAAATAGCCACTTTTTTGTTCAGTCTCGGCAGTGAATAGAATTGAGCAGTTGGTTTGAGAGCAGCTGGGACGCTGTAAGCGAGGAGGTGGAGCCCAGCCCTTCTGTACTCCTCTCATCTGTTTCCTCTGCCCATATTCCCCTTCTTCTCTTTCTTTATTTCTCTCTCCTCCCGTGCTCTTTCTTTTCTCTCTCAATGTCCTGCGTTTTCAGAGACGGGTTTCCTTACCCCCCTCCCTCTCTCTCACTTCCTCTCTCTCTTTCCCTTTAATAATGATTTCATTGTTTCTGATAGCCTTATTGCTCCATACAATTTTACATTTGTTCTTAGTGCTTTCTGCTGCTTACTGGCTTTCTAATTTCTCAAGAGCCTCTGATTTTCACATCATGTGTGATCTTGATTTTCCATTGTGCCTCCTGAAAACCTATTCCTAAAATTATGTTTTTACACAATGTTTGTCCCCCTCACAATTGTCTGCTACTCAATTTATATCACGTTGAAGCATGATTAGCAGCTTTCACACTCACAACCGTTTCCTAGTGGATTCCAGTTGTATATTTCGATCTGTTTATCTTTTGCATGATATCTAATATGTGGTTGATTGTTTCCTCTGTTCCCTTCTGGGATTAAAACCAACCGAGGAACACAAACAACTAGTTCTTTCCTTACAGAAAGAGTGTCGGTGATTGAAGCTCCTGAAATGCAAGATGCTGCTTTCCCTCTGCACTGGTCTCTCACTGCTCTCACTGCTCTTACTTGTTATTCTGCTCTCATATCCAATCCTTGCCAACCTCACAGCCGATATAGGAAGTACAACCGGTAGAGGGTATAAAAATGGACAAAAAGCACCACAGATATGCAGGTAAATGTGTATTTTGTACAGAATGAGTCTTTTATTGCAGGGTTTGTGGTCTTGTCTGTGACCGCAGAGCCCAGGTTAGTTGGCAGGGGTAATGCTTACTATTTAAGTGGAAGAGTCACTGTTATGGAGGAGGGAGGTGGTGTACATAGGTTCTTTGTGCACGAGTTCTACAGTATATGGAAGAGCTTACTGTGGGGGATTGAGAAAAGTATAAATGGCCCTTAAAATCCCAAAAAAGGAACACAGGGCACTGTAAAGGCCGAAAAGGTTGGTAATTTGGCTGCAGTGCGTGAAGATGTTGGAAAAGGGAGAATGATCTTTTTTTTTTGCCTTGAGATTGTATTTACCTCTCGCTACAGTGGGATGGCAAAGGGTTTGCTTGTGTTTGGGTGAAATGATTGTATGTACTGCACAGGTAGGGTGGTGGGGAGGAATATTTAACCAGCACTATTGTAGGAATGCTATAATAATTCTAAAAGTGCTGTCTCAGCTAATGTAGAGGGTGCCCAGTTGTACATGTTTGGGCACAGCAGGAGGTCAGCACTGAGGGCGAGCTAGTGGATGGGATTGGTATGAGTGTACTGTAGGACTCAGTGGCTAGACAGGTAGAGAAAGTTAGAGCGGGTCAAGTGAGGGACTTCTTAGTCAGCACTAAATGAGCTGTTATACAATGTGAGAATCGCGCATTGAGGGCAGTGGGAGAGCTGTAATAGAATAATAATACTGTAGTTTTGATACAGTGAAAGCAGACGAGTTAGGGTAAATCAAGGAAACACTGTCGACAGTAAAGTCAGCAAAATACCTGCAAACACATAATGGGCAATAGATATATGAACCATAAATAATACTCGGAAAAAGCAATTATCATCATTTATATTGTCAAGTAACATTATTTAACAAATACCATTCTGTATGCACATGGTAAATTAGACATTGCTTCCTATATATAAAAAAAAAACAATAAGGGTTTAAACGGACACACAAACACCTGTTTATCATATCAATACATTACATCTGGATATATTGTAAATGTTATAAATACTATATTCCCACCAAGCTTCCCTAAACAGTTGGGTGAAGTCTCAGTATTGCAACCAATAGGAGCAGGATCCAGTGTGGTAGATTCTGCATTGTAAATTACATTCTGAAAACCATCAGGGAAAATATATATTTAATAAGCACTTAAATAAATGTTATGTTAAAAGGGTGACATAAATGAAGTGATGAGCTTATAGTGAAATGAGACATGTATCTTTGTTTCTACATAATTACAATTAATTATGCATCTATCTAATGTTTTGGAGCTATGTAGAGAACAGAGATTTAAAAACTTCACGATGTTATTGTTATTTATATATTCATGGTCATATCAGAGCATTGTGTGAAATATAAAGAATCCAATATATTTTTTACACTTAAGGGAAATCCAATAAATCATATATTGGAACTGTTATTTGATGTTAAACAAATAGTTATACTTATTTTACCGAAAACATATTTGCATTTAGTTCAGGAAATTTCACTTAAAAGACAGATTGATTAGTTATATGCTGAATAGCATTAATTGTGTAGACCAGGGGTAGCCAACTCCAGTTCTCAAAAACTACCAACAGGTCAGGTTTTCAAGCTATCCCTGCTTCAGCACATGTGGTCCAGTCTTCGACCGACCCACTGATTGAGCTACCTGCACTGAAACAGGGATATCCTGAAAACCTGACCTCTTGAGGACTGGTGTGGCCTAATCTTGGGTCAACTGTAAACTTGCCAAATATTTTTTTTATAATAAGGTATAAAACATACATCTCTTAACACAATCGTGTAAGTATACATATATATTTTATGAATAGAAGAAGAGAAACACAGGATAGAGCATAGCAGAAGGGTCCTTTCCTTGCACATATTTGAATGCATTTGTAAAAGCTTAGCAGCTGTCAGTCAGCTGGCTTTGACAGCCTGCCACCGATTTGTCACTTAATAGTAGGTGCTAGGCTAAGTGCAAAAACACTCTGGCAGGCAGATGTCAGACCTACAGTACATTTCATATACATGTGGGTTAGGAATAAAATGTTACCTCTCCCAGAGATATAAGAAAAAAATGCCCCCAGTGTGCCAAATCTATGGCAAAATTAGGATTTGACAGTGTTCTTTTGTTATCCCAAGAATGGTTATTTAGAGACCAGGAAACCCAGAATTACAGATTCGTTTTCCTATAATCATCATGTTTGATGACGGGGGATTGAACCCACATTACTCCCCATCATGTAATACAAAACTCACAATGGGTGTCATGTCTCAAAATCTCCCAGGTGCAAAAGTGACGCAAAACTGGAGCAAAAACATTCATCAAACTTATCAAATAAAAGGATACCTTGGGAAGCAATTAGATGTTTTACTTTGATACATTTGGGGCAGAGCTTTTCCTTTGTTTTGCATCAAGGAGCCTCTTCTTTATTTTGGTGTGTGCTATGACCATTCTGTTTCCATACTGTTACTCTACTTTTGATCTCTGATTCATTATGAACAGAAATCAATCTTGTGGAATAAATGTATTTAAGCAATAAAGAACCGGTAGAATGGATACTCACTTGTGTAACCAGTCATATTAATAATATAGAGACTGTGGGTCTCCAATTAAAACCAAAAAGGCACAGTACACACGTGCATAAAAACGAGGTTAATGTGGTAAGCCCCTGTCCCATTGTATACATATGTATAACATGGGTGTTCAACAAGCATTTAGTGATCCGATCTTTAATGCCCAGCTTTGTACAGGCTTACAATGTTTATTCTATCCATGTGCTTTAATACTCTTGAATGTGTGAAACTGTACAGAGTACAGATACACTACTCTTCATTAACGTATATTTCTAGATGAATCACCTGCATCGCACACATCTGTATTTTGTCTAAACAAAGAAAGAGGGAATAATTATCACAAGCTTCTGTCAAGTTAAAGTCTCCACCAGAGCAAACAGTTACAATATGTTAGTTGTTTTGTTTGTGATACATATATGGACTCTCAGCACATCTGTCTGTCTCTCTCTCTCTATTTCATATTTTATCCATTTTCCTCGATTAACCTTTTTAATTAATTTCATGAGATTCAGATTCACGATTGCTCAGCCAGAGGATTTCAAACTCATGGGTTTCAGGCACTGCACTGCAACTCATTATTTTTTGCAGAAAACGAAAGCAAACAGCTTTTATTTGGAAAAAAGTTGTTACATTACATTTTCATTCAGGTTTTCAAAGCACGAAAACAAATAATGTGCGTATAATTTATAATACAAATTCTCAAACATAGGTAATGTTTGGCAAGTTCTGTACTAGTTATCTGCATGCATGTTCTTTTGAATATACTAGTTCTGATGATATTATTTGCCTTAATATTCATTCATAATACGTCACCAGTCCAGACTTTATACAAAACGGATTCCAATAGCAACATTTGATTTTCTATTTAAAAAAAAAAAAAAAAATTTGCACTGTATGTCACTTTCACTCACTGGGTTCAGTTTAAAGATAGATATTACTAAAGGAAGTATGCATTGGCATGCTGAGGTAAGCACATTATTATAACATCATTGGCTTACATTAAAATGATATTTGCTTCAAGCTTTTATGGGTTTACATTGCGTAACCCTTTTGCTGCCTGAGGGACCTGAAACATATCGCTCAGGTCCTTCTGGCAGTGAAAAGGTTCAATTGACTTATGCCAGATAGCATGAGGTAGTTGCAGATATATATCTGAGCTCTCATAGGAACTTATCATTAGAAGATGTTTTCCAGCAAGAACATTTGTGAATAAACCTTTTCTAGTACAGTAGAAATTCCCCACAATGTATATTACATAAAACCATCAATTTATCAATGTTATTATTAATTTATGTATATTATAATTATACATGTAAATAAAATGATTATATTAGAACATGAAGGAGAAAAATAGGACTATTTGCATGCTGTGATGATTTCTATGGATCATATCTACAATGGCCCATATTTACTAATATGTGCTACTCCATAAGACATCTTTGGGTTTCAGAAGGCACTTTGTGACCCTTTCACATGATTGTGCTTCAAGGTGTTCTCTGGCTCCATGTGCTGTCTTATGGAATAGTGCAGTTGAGTAAATATTGGCCTATTTATATGTATGATGCTCTTTATGAAATGTGTACCTTTATTAGTTTCCCATTTTATGCATGGACAGTGGTCATTTATCAAAGTCTCCTATCTGCAAAACCTGGGGGAAAAACCACTGCACCAAATGTATCAACCAATCACATTGCTTTCAATGGGAGTGTTTTTCCTCAGAGCATCTGTTGCAGTTTTTTTAACTCCAGTTTTGCAGCTGGGAAACTGATAAATAATCTCCTATTGTTTTTAAGGGGTAGGTCCTCAGAGCTCCAGAAATGTTAAAAATAATAACGTTATGTTCACGAAATAGGGAACGGACATTCTTTTTCTTCTTCTTAAGTGGGATCCTCAAGGCTAATGAGTTGCAAAAATAACGTCCGTTCTTCAAAGTACAGTAGTAGCACAATTAACTGTGATGTTCATGTCTCAGACACAATCTTTAATACACTGCACATGCGCATTGGTCAAACTTTAAAGCACGTTATTAAGGCAGTGTTATTAACAGAGATTTGCATGTGTGTTACCAAAAACTAATGCAAATCTTGTTATAATATTGGGAAATGTGTCTGTAATCCCCTGTGTCTGCTGAGCAACACCACAACACTGCCTCCTAGCAGGTTCATGGACATGTGCCTATGCTAAGCCAGTAACAAGGGTGGTGAAGGAGGAGGGACTATGAGGGGGAGTGAGCCTTAAAGCTGCAGACCAAGCAATATCCTACATGTGTGTTTTTTTATTTGAAATAAACCAGTTCTGTACTATGAAAAAATACTTGGACTGCTGCTTTAAGTGCTGGGGGCAGCTGTGACAGATCAGATCTGCATGGTGCTGAGGAAGCGAGGCTGTGATCCAGAGCCTCCCGCGTTGCAGAACCCGGACGTGTCCCACGAGGAGACAAGAGAGCAGATCAGCAGAGAACCCAGCTGCAGAGACGCGGAGCAGCATTTGTGAAGTACAGGCCTGCCTCTTATATTTAAATACACGAGCTCCAACGAGATACTGGTACCACACAGACCGCACTGGTCACCCAGGGCTGGGAGGCCTGATGCAGTGACTATAACACACACACATGCGCAGCACTTGGGTGAAATGTGATGTTAGTACTTGTATTGCTCGGTGTATGTGGTGGTTGTAGTATTAAGGATTACGTAGTTACTTTATTATCTGTGTATTATATCTATTCCTTCTATCCATGAACCGGTTATACATATCCTGGTGTGGTGTCCCCTTTTACTGGCCATCCACCCTTTGTGTTTGAAGGCTTACCAGCGGATGGAGGAAAAGGATTCCTTGCCCCCTTAGCATGATCCACCAGTTTTTTTTTAAATGTAGGCCTAACTGTCCGCCGATCACTTTTTTAGCATGTTGATGGTACGAATAGTATTGCACAGAGCATTAATATGCCTTGTTACTGGCTTAGCATAGGCACATGCAACCTCAAATGTGTTGCTTTTCAGCAGTGCTGGTCTTCTGACAGAGAGCCTCCATTAATTTGGAGTGGTTTGGCACCACACCTCCTATTAAGATCTCCAGCTCCTCATCATTACATTAAAAGTGTCTAATTCTCCTAGCCCCAGCAGCAGGAGCAGCCCCAGCAGTGGAGGTAGAAAGTAGAGCAGCCATCTCTTCTGTGTAGCAGTTGAAAATGGCTGAGGTTTGCAGTTGGGATTGTGTATTTATTTGAAATTGTAACATGCTCACGGGCACGGTGTTAGGCACACACTAATGCGTCACTAACTGACGTTCCCTAATAACACTGTGTCCCGATGCGCATGTGCAGTATATTGTTTAAGGACTGAACGCTACAATAATCACCGTTCATCTAGCTAACATTACCATGGTCGCTTTGCTAACACGTTATTTTTGCATCTCATTAGCTTTGAGGATCCACGTTAATAATAAGAAAAATAAGGTGCGTTTTTTATTAGTGAATGTCACGTTATTAGGAAGAAATTAGCGACATACTGCGGATCTAACCAAATATTTTTTAGGCCTGAGGCTCAGGGAGATAAAACGACTTGCCTAATGTTACATGGAACTGAAACCATGGTGGAAGTTATATTTTGAAAACTTTATGCAACACTTTATACAATTCAATACAGGTATAATCATTGTTCTTGTGTCCATGAGGTTGAGACTATATAGAATAAGACCCTTTGGGCCAGGTGCACTAAGCTTGGTTAGGCTATATAGCTGAATGCTAAACTAAATAACTGCTTGGTTAATAATAGTGCTTAGCCACATAAGAGAATAACCTAACATTATAGCACATGGTTGCATTTTTCTGTCTTAGTGGTAATTATATGTGTAACGGTGTTTCCCACACCCGTTGGGAGATTCGGCCATTACTACGTATGTGGTACATGATACCTGCTGGTAACAGGAGGGCTGAGTCGTCTGCCAATGGTAGTGGGGACACAGGATCAGGTTTCTGGGGTACATTACCCACATATCTTTAGCAGTGCAATGCCTCCATCTGCCGTAGGCTCCAGGGCACTGAAGGTGATCTCCCACGGTAGAACCGATGACTCTCCCCCAATAAGATCACACACCAGGCCGGAGGTATAATAACAGGAATGGGTTATTGTCTCTCTCTGCAGCACAGTACACGGCAGGGTTCTGCCCAATACAGCAACTGAAGGATGGTCCTTGGACCTTCACTACAGGCCAAGGGCACCCGCAGCAGTCCCAGCTCTTCCCTACCCTTCTATCAGGGGCAGAGGTATGGTACACACTCCCTCTCCCCCGGAGGGAAGAGGACCAGAGTAGGCCCAATAATCAGGCTCTTGGCTCTGTGACCTGCCCCTCTAAAGTAGGTAGAGGCACTCCTGAATTTGGGGCGGCTCTGCCCTTAAGTACAGCCAGGAGGAGGGCACCAGGTCTGTCTCATGATTGGTCATGCCGGGGCTGGATGTCACCACCTCCCGTTGTCACTCAAGTGCAGCTCCTCGGAGGGGAAAGCCCCATATCAACTACTGGCAACCTGATTGTACCAGGGCTTACTGCCAGTACAGGGGCAGAATAGTAGCCATCAGGTTACCTGGTTACATATACAAAAGAGCACCCCCTAACATCATATTCTCTCTCCCCAAATTTCAGAGTCTTGATTGGAGTAACATTTGAGTAAGTCAGGGGTTGTTTGAAGCTAATACAAGGCAGCGCTAATTTAGCCTGATGTAACTTTTGTGGAAAGTGCAGTAAGAAAAACAAAGTTGTTATTCTCCAATAGACATATAAAAGAAAATGATTATACAGTTGTACTTCAAATGGAATTTCAGATATACTGTAGGTTTTGTTCTTAACCACCTTATTGTGCACCTTCCTGTATATTATACAGTATATACTACTTTATATAGTGTATTCTCTAACACCTTTCCCGGATGCTTATATATTCTGACTTCACAAACACTAGTATTATTAAAAACAACTACAAATCTTCCATAATTCGCATAAATGTTTAAAGCATTATAAACCCTCATTATACTTATTGTGTAGGTTATTCTATTTAGACAGATATATTGAACAGATATAGTTAGTAGACATAGATAATTTATATCACTTATCTATGGAGCATTATTACTCTCATTATGGCTAATGGATTAGTTAATCTCTTTAAATCAATACTTTGTGGAAAAATATGAACATTATTATTGTAAGTATGTTACAGAACCTATATTTCAAAGTATTAGATACGGAGTTAGTAGTCAGACTCGTATTGTATAATACCGGGATTACACCACCCACCGCCAATCTTGAGGGGATAAATTTACACTGTAAGTAAATGTGCTCCCAATACCATACATAAATAGAATCATTCTTTGAAGAATTATCCTAAATCAAAATCCAGGTTAAGGCCTAGGGGGGACAATGTTCTCAACTGGTAAATCCAGTAGGTTTTCCTTCTAGATATTTGAGTGATTCTATTCCCCCCCCCTCCAAATAAGATGTGGGCATTCAATGCCTTTACAGACTAAACCTTCTGGGTTTTGTTCATGAGTTAGCATGTGTGTCTTTAAACCCTTTTTTATATTGTTAAAATGTGCTGATAATCTTCTCTTTAGTGGCGTGCTCGTGCGGTCCACATATTGTAGGCTGCACAGACATTCAAGAAGGTATACAATGTGATCTCTCCTACAATTAATGAATGATCTTATTGCATATTCCTCATTAGTCACATTAGATCTAAATGTTTTTCCTCCTAAGCTATATCTGCATCCAATGCAGTTATTGAAAACATGATAACCGTTCAGCCCTTTGGTCCAATTTTTTTAATCCCTTGCCTTAATTTGACTGGGAGCCAAAACCTGTTTAAAATTTGGAGCTCTTCTGAAAATGACACAGGAGTTCTGTGGAAGTATTGTTTTCAGACTTTCGTCCCCCATTAAAATTCCCCAATTTATTTTTAGGATACTTTACATTTTTGGTGCAATATCACTATTTACTGTGATAAATGAAACATTAGTTTGTTCTTCTGTATTCACCTTTTTAATTTTATATTCTATCATTTTTTCTCTATTTTCAGTGTCAACCTTTTTATTCGCCGTTTGTACTCATTTCTCATTATAACCCCTTGTGATAAACTTCGTTCTCAATTCTTCCGCTTGCTCCTTAAAAATTTCCTTTTGTGAACTATTTCTTCACAAGTGGGAGAACTAGCGTAAGGGGATATTGTTAATCTATTTTTTATCATGGTGGCTAGATGCACGGAGAAAATTGTTGACGTCTGTAGGTTTATGATATGTTTTTGTTTGAATTGTATTACTCTCCAAAAAAATGACCAAATCTAGAAAATGAAATCGATTGATGATTAATTTCACATGTAAACTTCAACTGTAGGGGGTTGTTATTTATATGAAGTACCATTTTTTTCAAATTCTCCTTTGTGCCACTCCATATAAATAGCACGTTGTCTATGAAACGGCACCAGAGCACCAGATTCGCACCAAATGGGTTACCAGACCAGATGAAATCGTATTCCCACATACCCATGAATATGTTCGCGTAACTTGGTGCGAATCTGGTCCCATAGCTGTTCCACAGACTTGCAGGAAAAACTCTCCATCAAAATTGAAATAATTGTGTTCCAATATGAACATTATTGCATCCAATAAAAAAAGTAATCAAATCTTCATGTTCATGTTCATGTTCCTATCTTGTTCTAGGATTCATTTGATAGCTTCTTTTCCTAGTTGATTCTCTATTACTGTATACAGTGACATTACGTCACACGGGAGCTTGCGTGTACTGACTAATATGTGTGGTTGATTTCAAGTGCTGGTTGGTTAAAGTGTGTGCAGTTAGAACCAGAAGCAGTTTAAACAAGGAAGCAGTTAAACAAGGTATAGTTTATTGAAGTACAGTTTACTGTTAGTACTTCTAAACTTTATAGTTGCTAGAATGAGCAGGATTGAAAATGCCACTCAATGCACATCTTCCCACATGTATGTGCACTTGGAGCAGCTGTTCCAAGGAGCATACCGCTGTAAAAAGTGTGAGCAGGTGGTCTCTTTAGAATCAGAGATTGCTGATCTGAAGAGGCAACTTGCAATATTGAGGGACATTGGCAATCTTGAAAGGGAATTAGAGCTCACTGAGCAGGCCCTTGCTTCGACTAGTGGTGCAGATGGTGGCGCTTTTAGTGAGGAGCAGGTAGGTAGCTTAGTTGCTGTTAGTGAGGAGCAGGTAGGTAGCTGGGTGACAGTTAGAAGGGGAAGCAGGTGCAATAGGGAGAGGCAGGTCGTTTCTGAGCTGACACATCCCAATAGATTTGCCATGTTTAGTGAAGATATTGGGAATGTTGGGGCAGAAATGGCAAGGCTGGGGGAGACTAATTCCTCTAGCAGCCAGGGGAATAGTTCCTCCAGCACAGTGGGGACTCAGAATGCTCAGATGCAAAGAAAGATTGTGGTGGTAGGGGACTCCATTATTAGGAAGGTAGATAGGGCAATCTGTTGCCGGGACCGCATGAACCGAACAGTTTGTTGTCTCCCGGGTGCTCGGGTTTGGCACATTGCGGATCGGGTAGACAGATTGTTGGGGGGGCTGGGATTGACCCGGCAGTCTTGGTACATGTTGGCACCAATGACAAAGTTAGAGAAAGATGGAGGGTCCTAAAAAGTGATTACAGGGATCTAGGCCAAAAGCTTAAGGTAAGGACCTCCAAGGTAGTATTTTCTGAAATACTACCAGTGCCATGCGCTACCGCAGGGAGACAGTCAGAGATCAGGGAGGTTAATGCATGGCTAAGAAAGTGGTGTAGGAAGGAAGGGTTTGGGTTTTTAGAGCACTGGGACTCCTTTTCTGAGAGGTGCCATCTATATTCTAGGGACGGATTGCACCTCAATGAAGAGGGATCTTCTGTGCTAGGGGGAAGAATGCTAAAAAGGTTGGAGGAGATTTTAAACTAGGATGGAGGGGGGAGGGGAATGAAACAGATAATGAACTAAATGGAATAGATGAGGATATAAGGTGGTATGGAGGTAGAATGGGGGCAAGTGCAAGTTTGACAAGCAGTAAGATACCCATAGTAAATAGAGATAATACCAGAAAACTTCTAAAGACTAAACCAAGTGGGAGCAGAAAGGAAGGAGCAGATAAGATAATAGTACAGGCTGAAAAAAAACTTAAATGCATGTTTGCTAATGCAAGAAGCCTGACAGATAAAATGGGGGAGCTTGAATTAATAGCTACAAGGGAGCAGTATGATATCATAGGCATTACTGAAACATGGTGGGATGAAAATCATGACTGGACAGTTCATTTAAAGGGGTATTCTCTTTTTCGGAAGGATCGAACAAATAGAAGGGGAGGTGGAGTATGTCTATATGTTAAACCAGATCTAAAACCTATTATAAGGGATGATGTCTATGAAGGGAATGATGAAAATGTAGAGACCTTGTGGATAGAAATTAGCAGTGGAGGTAAAAGTATAAAGAAAATGTTTGTGGGAATATGCTATAAACCACCAAATATCTGTGAGATTGAGGAAGCTAAAATACATTTGCAAATGGAGAAGGCATCAAAATTGGGTAATGTTTGCATAATGGGGGATTTTAATTATCCAGACATAGACTGGGGCAATGAGATTAGCGTTACAACAAAAGGAAACAGGTTTTTGGGGGTGCTTAAAGATAATTATATGACCCAAATTATTGAGGAACCAACCAGGAGAGGGGCAGTTCTGGATTTGGTCATATCAAACAATGTAGAAATAATAACAAATATTCAAGTCCTGGAACATTTGGGTAACAGTGATCATAACATGGTCTCATTTGAAATAAATTATCAAAAAAACAGATTACTTGGGTTCAACAAAGACTTTAAACGTTAGAAAGGCAGATTTTAATAAACTGAGGTCTAATCTAGTAGTAATACAATGGGATGATGTTTTTGCAGGGAAAAATGTAGAAGATAAATGGGCAGTCTTTAAAATATTGTTAGAAAAGCACACTTATACCCTTGGGTAATAAGTATAAAAGAAATAAGTCAAAACCAATGTGGCTAAATAAATAGGTAGGGGAGGAAATGGACAAGAAGAGGAAGGCGTTTAGATTCTTTAAGTCAGAAGGGACAGAGACATCGTATCAGAATTATAAGGAATGTAACAAAAATTGCAAAAGGGCAATTAAATTAGCAAAAATGGATAATGAAAAAAGAATTGCAATAGAAAGTAAGGTCAACCCTAAAAAGTTCTTTAAGTACCTTAATAACAAAAAAATGAGAAAAGAAAATATAGGACCCTTTCAGTGTGAGATGGGTAGGCAGATTATTGGATATAAGGAAAAAGCAGAGGTATTAAACAAATTCTTTGCCTCTGTGTTTACCAGGGAAGAATCAAGTTCAATAGTAGCGCCACAGGAGGAAGTCACAACCTCCATATTAATGACCAATTAGTTAACTGAGGAAGCAGTTCATAAGCGACTTGAAAAAATGAAAGTAAATAAGACACCTGGCCCCGATGGCATACATCCAAGATTTCTCAAGGAGTTAAACTCAGTAATAGCGAAACCATTAAATTTAATATTCAAGGACTCCATTTCCACAGGCTCAGTACTACAAGATTGGCGTAAAGCAGATGTGGTGCCTATATTTAAAAAGGGAGCTAGATCACACCTGGGGAATTACCGACCTGTAAGCCTGGCTTCAATAGTAGGGAAACTACTTGAAGGTTTAATACGGGATAATATTCAGGAATACCTAATGGAAAACAAAATTATTAGTAATAGTCAGCATGGATTTATGAAGGATAGATCTTCCCAAACTAACCTTATTTGTTTCTTTGAGGAGGTAAGTAGGAATTTAGACCAGGGTAATGCAGTTGATGTGGTCTACTTAGATTTTGCAAAGGCTTTTGATACGGTTTCACACAAGAGGTTGGTGTACAAAATAAAGACAATTGGACTCAGTAATAATATATGCACCTGGATTGAAAACTGGTTAAAGAACAGACAACAGAGGGTTGTCATAAATGGAACTTTTTCAGGTTGGGCTAAAGTCGTGAGTGGAGTACCTCAAGGATCGGTACTGGGACCCCTGCTTTTTAACTTGTTTATTAATGACCTTGAGGTTGGGATCGAGAGCAAATTCTCCATCTTTGCTGATGATACTAAATTGTGTAAGGTAATAGAATCAGAGCAGGATGTAATTTCTCTTCAGAAGGACTTGGAGAGACTGGAAACGTGGGCAGGTAAATGGCAAATGAGGTTTAATACAGATAAATGTAAGGTTATGCATTTGGGATGCAAGAATAAAAAGGCGACTTACAAATTAAATGGAGATATATTGGGGGAATCCTTGATGGAGAAGGATTTAGGAGTGCTTGTAGACAGCAGGCTTAGCAATAGTGCCCAATGTCATGCAGTAGCTGCAAAGGCAAACAAGATCTTATCTTGCATCAAACGGGCAATGGATGGAAGGGAAGTAAACATAATTATGCCCCTTTACAAAGCATTAGTAAGACCACACCTTGAATATGGAGTACAATTTTGGGCACCAATCCTAAGAAAAGACATTATGGAACTAGAGAGAGTGCAGAGAAGAGCCACCAATTTATTTACATTAGAAAAAAGGCGTCTAAGAGGGGATATGATAACTATATACAAATATATTCAGGGACAATACAAGGAGCTTTCAAAAGAACTATTCATCCCACGGGCAGTACAAAGGACTCTGGGCCATCCCTTAAGGTTGGAGGAAAGGAAATTTCACCAGCAACAAAGGAAAGGGTTCTTTACAGTAAGGGCAGTTAAAATGTGGAATTTATTACCCATGGAGACTGTGATGGCAGATACAATAGATTTGTTCAAAAAAAGGTTGGACATCTTTTTAGATGGGAAAGGTATACAGGGATATACCAAATAAGTATACATGGGAAGAATGTTGATCCAGGGATTAATCCGATTGCCAATTCTTGGAGTCAGGAAGGAATGATTTTTTCCCCTTAATGGGGTTTTTTGTTTGCCTTTCTCTGGATCAATAAGTAAGTATAGATATAGAATAAAGGGCCTCATGCAGAGAGCATAGAATTGTAAAATTGGCGAATTTCATAAAAAGTAGCTTTTTTGGAGAGTTTTATTCTCCATATGCAGAAAAGTGCGAATTCTGCTATGTTTAACATGGATGCGTGTGGCGAGTTTAAATTGGCGAGATGCGCGCTTCAGAAACGTGTAAAAACAAATTCGCTCCTTTTTTTCCCCTTTACTATAGGCGGCGAGCGCCATCTTGCCATCTTTTCCTGGCGCGGCAAAAATGCGAGAATCGCGGCATTTTTTGGCGCGAACAGCCACTTTATGCCGTTCGCACCTCTCTGCATTCGGAGAGTTTTAAAAATGGCGAGATGGAGGTTTCGCCAGCCGCGAGGCGAGTTTTAGCAATTGAAAAAACAAAATGGCGTGTTTTTCGGAACTCGCCATTTTCTGCCGGTTTCTGCGCGAAATTGTACAAAAAATGGCGAATTTCGAAATAACGATGCTCTCTGCATAAGGCCCAAAGTATCTGTTGTCTAAATTTAGCATAGGTTGAACTTGATGGACGTACGTCTTTTTTCAACCTCATCTACTATGTAACTATGTAACTATGTAACTATGTACCCCATATATAATGAGGTTGCCACTGTATACCATTAAATTAGTCAAGAATGTGTATAGTAGTGGCAATATAGCATTGTCCTTTTGGTGTGGGTATTGCTAAACTCATAATATATATCCATATACTATCCTTATTAACAAATAAGTGATTTGTAATATTTTAATAACACTTGGAGTGTTTGTGAAGTCAGAATATATAAGCATCCGGGAAAGGTGTTTGAGAATACACTATATAAAGTAGTTCATATGAAATACAGAAAGGTGCTAAATAAGGTGGTTAAGAACAAAAGCCTATATCTGAAATTGCATTTGAAGTACAAGTGTAATATCATTTTCTTTTTTATGTCCAATGGAGAATAACAGCATTTTTATACAATAGTTCTAGCGCCAAGGAGGACTATCCTATTTTTTGCATCTTATTTAAGAAGTTTTCGAACAGACCTTCAGGTCTTCCAGGCTGCAGGACATTGGATTGTAATCTTATCGGTATCGTATTCATCAAGTGCATGTATAACATTGTGACACATTTTATATAGCGCTAAGGTTGTGTTGATATTCCAAAAAAAACAAAATGCAAGACCACCAGTGGGTGTGTAATAAATACACAAAAATAATCCCCAAAAATCACAAGCAGTGACAACAGTGATAAATGTGAGGATAAAAAATTGAATCTCCCTCTAATGTGGTATAGGATCAAGGTAAAGCAATAGAGATATTCTGTCTAGCTTAGTGCTAATTTAGCCTGATGTAACTTTTGTGGATATGATTAATGCAGGAAAAAAAGGGATTTACTAATTATGGTAAAATATGAAAGGAGAAAAAAAGCTGTATGGTGCTCAAACAGAGATCAGTAGGTGGTATGAGCAAACGATTGAAACATGTAATTATTCCACTGCTATGTTCCTTGAAGTATCGAATAGCTGGATGGAATTCCACTCCTTTGGTTGTGAGAACTCCCACTTGCTAGTGTCCAGACATGTATGCATCAATGTGGACAGATGACATGGTGTATAAGAGTAATATAACTGACATTTGTATGGTCCGTATGATGTTCCTCCACAGGTGTGTGCTTCCGTTTGTTAAAATATGAAAGGAGACAGGCACACTGAGATAATTATAATATAACATTTGTACAAGTATCCTTATATAACAACTCTTGACGAAGCACTGTAGTGCGAAACGCGCAGGGATTGATGGCGCTCAACATGACATCACTTGTTAATTTGTGTGGTAACGCCTCGTGGACTAAGTACAGCTGCAGCAGCACCTGTGCATGTTAGACACTGCTCAACCTGCTATCTGATACTAACACTTGGTTCTGCCGCTATGAATGTGCTGATATTTTCAGAATTGTTAGTTTTGATATTCTTTATCTACTTGTATACATATTTTGTTATACTTACCTCAGTACGCCTGTCTCTTTCTTCCATATTTTGTTTCCAAGTGTGGGGAGTTCATCGCTACACTTGAGACGATCAGCAAGAGGAAGTACAGCTATTTCTGACATCATAGGATTGAGTTAACTCAGAGCATACTCGCGCAGAGGAATTTCTTTGTTACTAATTGTAGTTCTTGATGTTTTTTGCCCTAATTTAAACGGATCTTAGTATATCTGGCACCTATGTGCGCAAGACCAAAAAAGGAACAAGTATTAGACACAAGTGTCCACCCTTTACAGTTGATAGATTATGCAGTGTAGTGGAAAACAGATACAATACTATTACATAGAAGTGTACGCACTACAACTTGTGTTTTCCTAGCTGATATTGAATGAGCCTAAAGCATTTGGGATTTGTAAAAAGTGTATGACAAAATAAAGCTGTGTTATTTATCTGTTTTTGAGATCAGTTTTAAAATGTAATATGACATTAAAAAAATAATAATATTTGCTTATAAGCTTTAAGGAATCCTATAATTATGATAAAAATGTTGTTTAAAGTTAAATATAAAGTAATCAAGACGTACAAATAGTATGTCATAGAATAATATTTTTTTTCTTAAATTAGCAGCATATAAAGTATACTGCTTTCAGCTAATACTAAGAAAATAATTGATTTTAATATATGCAGCACATGAGAGAATAAATGTCTTATGTATAACATGTAATTTGTCACTAATTCTAACTAAAAAAGGGCTCAAGTGATCTGCCTAGCATAAAACTTGGGACACAATGTTTATTCAAATGCAAGAGCTGCTTTGCTAAGCCCTGGTCTGTAACCAAGAGATACTCTGTGCAATGAAATACTTAAAGGGCAAATTCAGTGGAAAATACAATCCCTTAAATGACACTTGTTATTTCTTTAAGGCAAAAATATAAAATAAATACATAAACCATTGTTTACGCTAACAAGTGGTCTAATCCACAACTATTTTCTTCTATTTTTAATATGGAATATTATGGTGCTGATTTTATCAGATGTCAGAGCTGACATGATTCACTTAGATAACCTTTCAATGACCTTTAAGATAACGTCCATATACAAAACAAATGATAACTCCATCACAGCTCTAAATGATAATCATGACACTGTACTGTCTAAACATGTAAATTAATAATCCATGTTAGGTGTGTGTATACATATATATATATATATATACATACACACACACACACACACACACACACACACACACACACACACACACACACACACACACACACACACACACACACACACACACACACACACACACACACACACACACACACACACATATATTTATACTGTATATATATTATTGCTGAGTCATCTTAAATGCAGGTACAAATCTTCAAAGATATAATACTGTATAAGAGAGGACTCTGAGAACAGGTGGCGGCCGACAAATGAACCAAGCAAAACAAATGTATAAAGAAAATACTCTCAGGCAATTTATCTTGCAATACATTATTGTCTTCCTGCTCTGAGAAGACCATCAGTCTACATTTCTTTAGTGTGGGTTTCCACTATGTTCATCACCTGTGTTCCGTATAACCACATTGAGCTTGAAGGATTCTCTCCTATTAACTATTTTGTGAATCTTCATTTCTCTTGTAATTTAAGGACAATAATCTTCAGCAGGTCAGTCTTTCAACCAAATATCCATTGGAGTATTTGTTTGTTGGGTAATGAAAGAAATATAATATTGTATTCCTTGCCACCCAGAAATATTCTCTCCCACGTAACTCTTCATTTTGTATGGAATATTTCCCCCCACGTTGGTGGAACTCGTATTTAGCAAGGCATACAATAAACATCTATCCAACATTACTCAGCCAGGCCATCTAGATTTCTACAATTGTACTACCAGCCTTCCTCCACAAAGATGGCATTACAATAGTACTATGCATGAACAGAACACAAAAAATCTATGGCATGTATCTTATGTGAGACAATGCTGCCAACTTCTAGTGGTAGGGCAGTAAATATTTGCTCCTTTCAAGAATTGCGTATTCTATTTCTTTTTTTTTTGTGATAGAATGACACAATATAGCAATATGTGTATGTAGAACATACAGTAATGGGTGGTTTTGATTAGACAATTAACTACTGTTTAGTAAACAACATCAATATTATTTGCATAGCCCTGTAGAATTAAGAGCAGAGAAATGTGGATATATTGTGAACAAAAGCTATAAATAGTATGTTTGCACATTTTCTCTAGTTTAGAATATACGACTCTATAGTTTGTAAGATTGAATAACTAAAAACAGTTAAGAACTACTGGTTTAAGCAAGTTTCCTCTTCGCTTGGTAATACTGTAGTTCAGGTTGGGGCTTGGCCTCATGTAGTTGCAAAAGTATTTTTTCACAAAAAGAGGAAAACGACAATAATTACTGTTGGGAAACAAAGGCAGAAAGAGAATAATCTGGTGATACAGAGTTAAAAAAGGTGATATTTTTAGGGGGATCAATTGGATTGAAGATTTAAGGAACTATGGGGGGAGGAAGCAAAGTGAAAGGGAGAAAGAACTACAGTATTAGTATTGGGAGGAGGGAGTGCAGGATATGCATTGTGAAGAAATAATAGAGGGGAGAACAAGCTACTGATGAAGCGGCCATTATTCGAAAACATCACTGCACCGATTTTGAGTTCTCTGCTGTTCCCCACGCAGCATGAACGCGGCTAATCGCCCCAGGCACCCGCGCTTATCGCGGAAGTTTTGTTTGAAATTCATGGATTCTGTTTCTTCATTTGCAATAAAAGGGATGAATTGTAATGTGTACAGTACTGTGCAACTGTGTCAATTTCATGTTTTTAAAAGCCAGAACGCTAAAATTTGTTTTTCTGCACTCGCCGCGCTCGCATCTTAGTGCGGGAAGGCTGGAATTCATCCCGTGGTTTCAAATCGGAATTCCGATGTACATGACGCGTGAAGTGTTCGAATAATGGCCGCTGCATCAGTATTGTTGCCACTGGACAGTAAAATAACTTGATGGTGTAAAGGTGAGATGTCAGGTGAGAAACTAGGAGAGTGAAAAAAGATAGACAGTTCTTGAGTCCAGGAGTGAACCCTGTGTGTGCATCACAAACGTAAACGTACTTGAAAAGATACCATATCATTTATGGGGGATGTCGGAAACTTTGCTGGACTCTGCTATTAAGTGTTTTAAGTCACTAAAAAAGATAGATCAGCTTTATGGTGGACAGTAATCTTTCCAACTCAATGTTATGATATGAGCAACTATAATAATTTCACAAATGATGCTTCAAAAGAACTAATTAATGAAGTCTAAATTAGAACTAATTTAATAACATATATTCAAGATTTATATATGTGGTACTATCTAAAATAGCCTTGGAAATCTTTAAATAAATCAATGATTGCTATTCTCTACATATATATGTAGTTTGAACTGTATCTCTAGGTTTTTTAATTTGGCAACACACCAATTCAGACAAAAAAATAAATTGTGATAGTGGGCATTCAATTGATTGATTATTCAAAGGGAACCTGATAACATTTGTGAGAAACTGGAATAAATTAGGGTTAACAAATACCTGTACCTAAGGAAATTCACATACAATTACTGCTAGTGTTTTCAGTAGAGCTACATATGGAGACATTATTCGTCTGGCAGATTTAGAGCTATGCTGAGGATGGCAGATAAGGAAACTGAAAAGAGCATGGCCAGAGAAGCAGCTGGATTAAAGGAGGAGTTGGTGGTGGGGAGGGGTGAATTATATAACTGCTTATAAATATAAAACCATCCACTTCTTTAACCCAGGCTGTGCTGAAAAGGCTGTGTAATACAGCAGGCATAAGTTTATAAGAACCCATGTTAAAATGGATAAAAGCCAAAAGTGACACACCGAGTGCTCGCTTGTATGTTATTACCCAGAATCCCTGGCGGCAGTGGAAGCATTGTATGCTAAGCGATAATAGGCAGAGGCAGGTTTGTAGACCTGCCTGAGATATGTGAATGGGCTTGTAAATGGCATTTTTATTTGCTAAATTTAGAGAGAAAGTGATGTTGGTAAAGTTACATTGAGTACATCTATCCAATGTGTACCCACACATATGTTCCCAGCTGTTTCCTTCTATCCTGAACACAAATGAATGATACATGAGACCAAGTGACTTATACATCTCCTCAACCACACCTTTATACAATACAAGGAAAAATACCTCATTTGGATATGTAAAGTACATTTTCATTTTCTCTTCCTCTTTCTCTCACCAACCCCCCATCCCCCCCCTCCTCACTCCACCAATATGTCAGGGTCGGGATGGGAATAACATCACTTTTAGCTAAGACATGCTTAATGCCATGTTATTTTAAGCTATTGTAAGGCAGTCTCCTAATTGAACCTGATGTTAAGCCAATGGTAATGAGTTAGACAAGGGTTGTTCTAATGCATATATTTTAGGTAACCTACCGTTATTTGATCAGAGCTTAGTGTATCTGGCCCTCCATGTGGAGCAAGTATATATGGGGTGTTGGGTTTATATTTAAGTAATAATCCCCAAAGAACAGGGCATTACTGGCCAATAATGCACCGGCTGGAATAGTTGAAGGCCCGAGGTGAAGCTGAGGGACTTTAACCCAACCAGTAATGCCCTGTTCTGAGGGTAGTATTACTATTATAGGCTAATTGTAATCTTTTTTTTTACATTTTTTATAAAAAAGATAGGCACTTTTGAACAATCATATTGATTTTTATCATCATGACATTCTAAATTTTCTTGTACTTTTACTGTACTTGTATATTAACATTAAATTGTAAATACACTAAAGCCTCTCTCTATACACACAAACACACAATGCAACCCGCCCTCTATACACATACATACAAACACACAAACTGCAGCCACACTCTATACAAACAAAAACACACAAGGCAGCCTCCCTCTTTACACACACACACACAACGCAGGCAAACACACCTATAAAACACACAGCAGACACACACGCCTAAAAAAAACACAGCAGACACACACACCTACAAAACACACAGCAGACACACACACATCCACAAAACACACACTGCAGACAAACACCTTTCTCCTAAGTGTTCTACTGAGCGGAGCTCTCTGCAGACAGGGTGGGGGACGAGCCAGTGCCTGGCTGGGGCCTCCTGTTCAATCTGGAGTAAAAAAAACCAAGTGCAACAGGGCAATGGTACCACAATTCAGATGGATCCGTATTTTATTAAGCGTCCGAGCAGGGTCATCAGGAATCAACGTTTCGGGAGGACACGCCCATCCTTCGTCAGGCTTAGTATCCTCTCTGAAACATGTTGTTGTTGACACCAACGGTTTATGCACAGGAAACCAAACGGACTACCACGTTAAGCATTAGACATCCTGCAAGTGTGCTAAGGTGAATTTTCTAAATTTTTATACAGCCTGCTGTCCAATAAACTCCCCTGTCTGAGAGCTGCTCTAATTCAGTGTGTATGAGAACTCAAAGTTGATTGGCTGAAAAACTTTTTAAGGAACCAAATATTCTGGGCCATTACTGAATGGATAATGTCTGGATTTTGACCAATGAGAGACAAGGAATTTCTAATAGTTATCTTATAATTAATTAATAATCCCTGAAGAACAGGGCATTACTTGCCAATAATGCCCTGGCTGGAAGAGTTGAAGGCCCGAGGTGAAGCAAAGAGACTTTAACCCAGTAAGGGCATTATTAGCCAGTAAAGCCCTTTTCTGTGGGATTATTAGTATTATAGGCTAAATGTAGGCTTTTTTCATAAATAATAGACACATTTGTATAGATATATAGTTTTTTTTTTTTTTGTAAATACACTAAAGCATGCATTTGTTACACACACACACACACACACACACACACACACACACACACACACACACACACACACACACACACACACACACACACACACACACACACACACACTGCAGCCCCCACTCTATAAACACACACAATCTGCAGCCTCCACAGAATCACGCAAACTGTGCAGCTCCATCTATATAAACAACACACAATACCGCTCCACATACACACCCACACCCACACTGCAGCTCTACACACACACACACACACACACATACACACACACACACACACACACACACACACACACACACACACACACACACACACACACACACACACACACACACACACACACACACACAAACTCTGCAGCTCTATATACATACACACATATATACACATACATATGTGCGTGTGTAGAGCTGCAGAGTTTGTGTATGTCTGTGTAGAGCTGCAGTGTGTGTACGTAAATATGTGTGTGTGTTTATAGAGTGTGGGGCTACAGTGTGTGTGTGTGTGTCTTTCTGCAGAGTTTGTCTTTGTATGTGTGTAAAGCTGCAGAGTTTGTTTATGTCTGTGTTTGTAGCTGCAGAGTGTATGTATGTGTAAGTCCCGAGTGGTGGCTGCGGTGTGTGCTCCACACATCATAGCCAAGCCCTTTGCTACAGTGGCCGCTTGTGTGTGGGTGTGCAAAGCGCTGTGATGTGTACGCTGGCAGGGAAGACAAGAAATTTGTCTTCCCATGCCACGACGCGGTCACGTGCTTGGCGGGCAGCCAATGGAAGGGCAGATATGCCTTGCCCTGCCATGGCCATGCCCCCTGTCATGGCCCCGCCCCCGCGCATCCCATAGTTCATTACAGACCGCAGATCGCGGCTATAATCTGTACGTGTGCCGCCAGGCCACCAGGTGCACGTGCAGCAGAGAGCACTGGGGCCGGAGCCTAAGTCTGTGTAGAGCTGTGTTCTACTGCCTGGCTGCTGCCTCCTGTGCAATCACCTCCCCTCTCTGAGAGCTGCTCTGACAACTAAAAGCTTCCATTTTGACCAATTAAAGAGCAGGGATTTCAATTATGGCCGGAATGTTAACAGTTTTGCCTATAATAATGTATATTTGCTAAAGCTTTTTGGACCAGACTCAATAAAGTCCATATTGGTTTGTGTTCACAGGGATACATTTCTTTTTTTTCAACTAATTCTTTAAAGGATCAATCCAAGCAAGGATCAATCAAACATCTACATATGTTTTTTTTTTTTTAATAAATCAGTTCTGTAGTATTAGATAATACTTACTACATTATTTAATTTTTAAATTCAACTCTTAATTCCATTTTTAATGATTTTTAATATACTGAGCATCTTTTGATTTATATAACAGGCTTTTAACACACCTCCCTAACAGTGCAAGATATTTGTACCACTTTCCTCTTTGTGATATTTTGTTGCCAATATTCCCAGCAGTATAAATTGCAAACTGTAACAATAGATAATGATACCGTAGAAATATAAGAATACATTGTAGCTGATGAGTTACACTAAATGAAGGATTGATTTGAAACTGAAAGGCAGCCATTTAGTGATCCCTGGGAAGCAGGATCTTTGCTGCTCGTTTACAGGACAATGAGTCGACCAGCAGTTTAGGTAATTAGTTTTCAATAAAGGTAATCAAATACTGCATATATTACAATAAAAAAAAATATATATTTTTTAAATCTGCTTGGATTGCCTCTTTAAGAATTAAATATGCATTGGCAAGGTACAATAAACTTCTAATTTCCACAGACTAGAGAGTGATAAATATCTTCAGAAAGTAAAATGATCTCAAATAAAAAAAATGATTGATAAATATAAATGTGCTTGTGAATGCTGAAAGCAATTTTCCCTAAGCACAGAGGTTGTGGGAAACACACAGAAATGGGAGGGGTTTGTGAGAAAGATTTATTGTGATTTTTGTGATTTGTCCATTATTGTTTTTTTTAAGTGATTGTCTTTTTATGGTGTTCCAGTTGTCTTTCAGTTAGTCTGCGTCCCCTGAGAAAATCTGAGTAATGAGGAACATTGTGCCATATTTTTTCTTTTCATAACTCAGAAAGGTAGACGTGTTATACTGTAATGTTATAAATGATATGTATATATACAAAGCTGTTCATATATTTTAAAACAATATAAGCCTTATTACTACAATAGTATTTTTATGTACATAGGAAAGGGTACCTGGGTTCAGCAATACACATAATACATTTTCAAATGGTTGTGCAGTTCTTAAAAGTTGGAAAACCACAGGTCAATTAGCCACAGTACGAGGTGAAGAAAAACTGAGATACATATCTTAAATGGTCTAGTAATAATCACCTGAGCATGTGCATACTTAATTGGGTGAAAACTGATATTTACTGTACATGTAGATTTGCATATTTGAGAACATTTCGTCACTCTAGTTTTCACAGCCACTTCACCTTGTCTTCACTGCCTGTGCGCCATGATCATTTCTGTATTGAACATAGTGACACTGTGTTCATCTTTATTTAATTGATAACTTTTGGCTTTGGACATTTTGCTGACATTATTGAGTCTGACTCTGTCTACTTTGATCCTAGATCATATCCACCACACAAAACCAGGAGATGCAGCGGTAAATCCTCCGAAGGTCACTAAATTTTTAACATCCTGATCTCAATTTAATGTATTGATATCCATAACGCATATGTATGTATGTATGTCTTTATTTATACAGCGCTATCCAGGTACATAGCACTTTTCCGCAGTCATACATGTGACATAATATTATAACACATAATGGGAATAAGCTATTCAGACATAAAACATTAGAACAAAAGAGTCCCTGCCAAAAATAGCTTCCAATCTAAGTGGTAAGTAGGGATAACTGTAGGAGAGTGTTCTGGTAGACAGAAGACATCCTTGAGCAGAACGCAAATCTCCAAAGGTGGTTAGTGCTACGATGTCCTGGCATTTTCCTTAAAAATCATGGATCGATACATTATAACGGACTTTAGGCTTACTCATACGCAAATCATATGGTGATTAGCAGTTTACTTAATGGAGATCCTTGAACCAGAGGTGCCTGTTAATGCATGTAATAATGCAAAATTTTTAACACCTTTCAAAAGCTTCCCTTATTCACATCCAGACCCCGAGGAGCATTGCGGTATATATACTAACAGCCTACAAAGGAAAAAGGCAGGTCTTACGTGTTACCCATCTTTTATTATGTCAGGAAATTGCCTTGACATATATTTTCCTAGTTCTCCCTCTCTCCCTATTCCTTTCTCTGTCCACCGCTGTGTGCTCTGGGGTTCCTCTGTCTGTCTGTCTTCTTGTTGCTCCTATCCTCTGTCCTTATAGTTCCTGTTTCCTGTTCCTCCCTTGCCTTTGTTTTGTGTCAGACTCCTTATGTCCATGCTTCTGCCGCAGCTTCTGTTCCTGTACCTGCTCTGTGTTTGGAGTCCTGTACCTTTATTAAAGGCCCTTGCTGGTAATCTGGCTTGTCCCTGTTTGTTCCCTGCTCTCAGTCTCTGTTCCCTAGTCTAAGTTCCTGCTCCATAGTCTCAGTCCCTGCTCCATAGTCTCAGTCCCTGCACCCCTGTTCTGTTCCTGCCCTCCTGTTGCCGATTTGGTCAATTGCGGAGCAAGGCGCGAGCTTGGTCCTATGGCGGAGATTTATTGATGACATCATATTTATATGGAGAGGAGACAAAGAGAGCCACTTGAAATTTATATATCATATTAATGACAATGAGCTGAACTTGAGGTTTACCTGCGAGTACAGTAAAAGTCAAATCAAATTTTTAGATCTTGTCATCTTTATTGATGACGGAGAAATCAAGACCAAAACGCACTTTAAAGAGGTGGATACGAACAACTACCTATTGAAATCTAGTTGCAATCATGAAAGCTGGATAAGAAATGTGCCCTGTGGGCAATTTAGAAGAGCTAGAAGAAACTGCACTAGTCTTACAGATTTTGATGAGCAATCAGAGTTTCTTGAAAAAAGATTTTCTGAAAGACAATACAAAAAAGAAGACGTGAAAGATGCAATGGGAAAAGCCAGGAATTTAGAAAGAGGAGAACTTTTAAAAGACAGTACAGTATGCCAAAACCTGAGTCTGAAAAGATCGGGTTTAATTTTGCGTTTTTAACTAAATACAATAGACAAGCGGAAAAAATTAAAAGAATTGTCAAAGACACAGGCATATTGTGAAAAATGATTCGATTTTAGGTGAGATTGCCCCAGAAAAGCCATCAATTATTTTTAGAAAAGCTAATACAATAAATAATAAACTTGCAGCAAGTGCATTAATGAAAATCAAAAAAGATAAAAATAGATGGCTTCCACAAATGAAAGGTTTTTGTGGTTGCACCACATGCAAGGCATGTAGGTTTAGGAATTTGGATACATTTACATTTTTTTCACATGTCACCAAAGAAAAGTTTGAAGTGAACAAACACATAACATGAAGAACAGACCACATAATTTATTTGATTGTGTGCCCATGCGGGTTACAATACATGGGCAAAACTACTAGAAGTGTGAAAATTTCTGATTATAGAACATATTGGGAATATAAGGAGAAAAGTGACTACACATCTACTTTCAAATCATTTTATTACCCATCACCAATGAGATCCGTCAGGCCTGAAATTCATTGGTATAGAGCATGTGTTGCCCCATTGGAGAGGGGGAAACAGGGATATGGAACTCACCAAACGTGAGACATTCTGGATTTTTACATCGATATTGAGCTAGGGGTCTTTCTGTGAGAGTATTGTTTTATAAGGATGGGATTTTATTGTATTTATTATTTTAATAATCTTAAATGTATATGGTACAAGGGTACCCCTCTGTGATGGGACTAATACCTTTCTTTCTTCTTTTCATCCTCGTTTTTTTATCATTAACCCCAAATGGAGAAACACCAATCGTCGAAATGTTAGTGCAGACCATTTAGTTATTGATTCGAGTTTTTAAGGAATAAGATGCAGATTGTTATTGGAATTATGTTGTATATGTTTCATTATTAATATTTTTTATTATCAATATTGTCATTTTAAAATATTTTAGCATTGTATATATTATTTGTACTATTAGTCACTTTGTTAGGTTAAGCACTGAAGACAGGTGTGCCCTAAATCAAAGAACCAATAGCGAAAGCTTAGTGATTAAGTAGTGGCTATTTATAGCACTTGTGGGAGAGTAGAGTCACTCCTGAGGATGCAGTCACTACTACACGGCGAAATGCGTAGAGCGTGGCTTGAGGCGTAATCCTGGAAGAGAGGCGTCCCTGAGGTTTCCCTTGGCGTTGTCAGAAGGTGTTCTTTGAGGACCGGACGTGACGTCGGCGGAACTCAGTGGACGCGGAATTGATCGGAGCGCGGGTTGTGAGGCGGTGAGGTCGCAAATCACCAGAAGTCTTCACCAGATATTTACCGTGCCCCTGATTGACTGCTACACTGTAAGCCTTCAATTGTGAATTTATAGTTTTTATAAATGTTTGTGCAATCTGCACTATGGCTTGTGTATCTTTTTGATTCCGAGATCTGCTGAATCTACTGTATCCTGTATCCAGCAACATCATTGCAATTGACTGGATATGTGCCATAATACTTCTACTCAAGTGTGAGTAGGAATTTTGGAGCCCCTTTTTTTCTTTTTCACATTCACTGTTTTAGCAATATTGCACCATATTATGTTTTTTCTTTACATGGCTGACTATCCTGGAATTTGGAGAACGTGTGTGACAAGACTCTGAGACAGTCTTGACTAAGGGTTGAGAGGACGTTTGTTAGCCTTTCACTATTTTCACATGGTGGTGTGTGGTCATTATATTACACATAGTCACGTTCATTGATTTAATATCAACATTTATATATTCACTAATTATTATTGGTATATATTCACATATATATGTACATGTGTGTGTGTATATATATATATTCACTATTTATCATTGGTTCTACAAGCTATACAAGCACTGAGTAAGAGGGTTTGAGCGCCATCCAGTGTTTTTTCTGAATAACCTCCTGTTGCCGAAGCCTGCTTGTGACCCCGATGTTCCTTATTGCTGCCTGCCTCAGACCTCTGCGTGACCCCGACGTTCCTGCTAACCACCTGCCACCAACCTCAGCCTGTGACCCCAACTCTCTTTGCCTGCTCCCCACTCTTCTGGCCACCGAGGTCTTAGCCGCTCCAGAAGTCTCGTCCGTGACACATTACATGTGTAATATTATGTTTTTTCATGTTCTTACATATAATATGCTTTTTAATTATGAAAGGGAATGTAATATGTTTGTGTCCTACTGTCTCTAATATTGAGTGTATAAAGTATGAGTATACAATAATGATTCTACATATGAGACCAAGAAGTGTAAGGAAAAAGAAGTTGGAAAAATAAAATGTTATTACACACAGTTAAGTCACTGGGTGGAAAAAATATATAACACATTTAACAATAATATATATTATAATTATAATCTAACTATGTACACAAAGAGCACTTGGCCAAATGGATACGGACTCTTCCGCGGCGTATACTTTGCACCCTGGTTATAGAGAGTGAGGCATCTCATCTGATGGTAGAGGAGAACAGGGACTCTCTGGTATGTTATAATTCTCTGATGTGGCCAGAAATTCACCTGGGATAGTTAGCATAGAGGGAGCACGGAAACTGTCCAGGTGAGCATTGTCCAGGTGAGCACATCTAAAGATGCTGTTACCTGGGCCAAACTATTTGTGACAGCAGTAGAAAGCTGTCTCATTGCCGCAGGGCTGCTTGCTTCCTTTTACGTGCTTTAGCCTCTGCCCTGGCCTCCATAAGGGCACGATGGGACGAGATGTCCTGAAATCAACTCTGCAACATTTCCAACAGCTCACATTGGTGTACCATAAGTATGTCTTTGAAAGACAGTCATGTTCCTCAGAGCTGTGGGAGTGGCAGTCAGGGGTGCAAGCTGGACAGCTGCAGGATGGGCAGCAGCTTGTGCAGCCTGTGGGACCTGGTTGTAATGGAGCATACTCTGTGAAATAGAGGGTCATGGGGGACTCCTCTGCCACTTTAACAATGGGCTCTGCACTCACAGGCACAGGTTGTCTTGCCGTAGCCAAATGGTGTCTGTATGATGATCATGAAAAAGAAAGACACTATATCATCAAATACATTCATACACAACGTGGGTACATGTCAGCATATTAGTATAGATTTGCTAGGCCAAAAAAATATTTTCTTAACATTTTAGCAGACAGTACTAAAAATGGCAAGGGATATTAAGTATTTTGATCAATCTGGTACTTCAGGGGTTAATGTTGGTTAGCAATTGTGTTAAAAATACAATAATAATTTTTATGAAGGGTCAAGACCTTTCCTGTGTCTGTGTTGATCTTTAAAGAGGGCTTCATTGGTATAAGGGATCTTTCCGGATACCTAAGATGGCTGCCAACAGGAAGTGACCTTACCCTCACTGAAGCTACTATGGCCATCTTGCTATCTTGCCATCTACGGATAAGGTTCCCATCTTTCCTCCTGCTAAGATCGTGTCCGCCATTTCCATGCTCCAACGCGTCCAGAAAACCCAGGCCAAGTTGCCCACCTCTCTCACCTCCCACTCTTCGATGTCCCCCAGCCACAGCCCCACCAGTTCCAGTTACAGCCCGACCAGTGCCAGTTTCTCCTTGACATCTCTCAGCCACAGCCCCACCAGTCCCAGTTACTCCCCGACCTCCCCCAGTCACAGCCTCACCTGTCCTAGTTACAGCCGACTAGTCCAAGTAACTCCCAACCTGCCCCACCAGTCTCAGTTATAACACCACGGTCCCAGTTACAGCTTGACAAGTCCCAGTTACTCCCTGACCTGCCCAAGACGCAGCCCAAAAAGCCCCAGTTCCCCAGAGTACACCTCAACCTTTCCCAAGTACTCGTCCAGATACACCCCGACCTCCCCCCTATGGATGTCTAGATAAACCAGGATCTGGTTGCCCTGGAGTTCGACCCTGAAGGGGGGGGATACTATAAGGGATCTGTCCGGATACCCAAGATGGCTGCCGACAAGAAGTGACCTCTTACCCTCACTGAAGCAACCGTGGCCATCTTGCTTCCTGGCAATTCCTGCTCCTAATTTCCTGACAGGAAGTCAGCCTCTCTCTGGCCCTCATTGCCAGCAGCTGCTTCTGGCGTTTAAATAGCAGGCAGTTACTCCCTGTCAGTTCTCATGCAAAGTACTCTGTACCTTGTTCTGCTTGAGCCCTGTCTTTGCCTCTGTGTTTACCTAATTGGACCCGACTATCCCTGCCTGCCCCACCCCACAATTGGACTTGACTACCCCTTCATCTCAGGCCTCAAATCCAAGGCCAAGGTCGATGAACTAAACCCCTACCTCTGCCCTGTGGGTTCGTATCCTGTCTTGCAGTCAGCAACGTTACAATCGGGGGGCTATGACTGATGCGCCACTAAAAGTGAAACATTGATTGTTTGAAATGCTATAGATGATAGCCAGATCATGGGCTGTCAGCCTCAAAGAAATCCTTACATTCTTGAAATATACCAAGTGCATCAGAGAGAGGTGACAAACAGGGCACCACTTAGTCTGATGGCTATTTTAAATCTAGTATATCATGGGATGACATCTATTCTGAAGAATAACATATAGATATTTGAAACAATTGAAAATAGATGGATACAATAAGGAGAATCCCTTCATGCTTAGGAAGGGGAAAGAGATAGATATCTATATTTGTTGCTCATATTTAGAAGCAAGCACACAATTTATATTGTTACATTTAGGAAACTCAAATGAACCTATTTATATGACTCACTACATTTCAAGAATTCTACGAGTAAAGTTATGAGATCTTTCATATATTAAAGCAGACTTTTAAACATCACAAGACAGATTTTTTGTATTTCATGTAATACATGTCAGCTAGAGGTGATTTATGACAGGGGTGGGTCTTATGTGTGTTTCAATGCAAGAAGGTCTGGGAATAAATGTTGGCATGTTTGAATAGAAAATTAGAATTCAACAGAGGTGTGTTTGGGATTAGACACGTGTATTTTCATCTTCTCTACACCAGTGACCTCTCTGGGAACAACTTATGATGTGTGGTAATGTATAGGGAATTTTGCTGTTTTTCCTTTTATTTTTAGAAACTTGTCTGCATTTATAACTATGATCATCTAATAATCTTTTCTGCAACCTAAGCACTGTATTTTTACATATATAAAAACAAAACTTTAATAAATAATGCTTTGGTGCACACTTTATATAGAGTAAAGAAAATTTTCAGACAGCTTTCGTTTCAACAGATTTGTGTGTGTTAAGTGCTTTAGGAAACAGAGACCTTAGACTCAGCAAATAATTTCATATTTGATATTTCTTTGGTGATGGCAGCGGATAGATATAGATTGCAATCGAGTAAGGGTAAATACTAACTCATTTGAAGTACCTTTAAGATTAGAAATGTGAGTTGGCTAGAGTAGCCATGTTTATTAACCCTGGTTGCATTTATAAGTCACTTGCTCACAAGTATGCTGGCCATGACAGATGGTATATTGGGATGGAGTGAGTGGAGATATTGTTCATTTGAGGGACCTTTGTGGAAGGTGAAAAGTGGGTCAGCTAGATAGCTGTATATTAACCCTTGTCCCATATGCAGGTCACGTACACACATGTGTGCCATACGTGACACAGGCCGATATAGAGGCCCTGACCACAAACCGTTGCTAAACTTTAGAAGGCCTATACTCCCATGCACATGAATGAGAGCCGAGGCATGCTACAGTTTATAACACTTTTGTGGTGCAATTAGATAATTAGATCTGCAGGTTTTTTTGGAACACAGATTTCTGCAGATCAGTCTCAGACTTGAAGGGTAGCTTAAACTACTGTTCTTGTGATGAGTGAGTGGTTATGTGGTCTTCAAATAGGTAAGGCATTATATATATCCTGATTGATCCTTTTCTGCAATGTAGAAGGAATGGCCTATAATGTTTTCTAATCTTATGAGGGCACACATGTAAGCATGTCCGATACATTATTTAGCTAAGTTCTCTTCACCTGTATGTGTGAGTGCACTGCAAATAATACAGTAATGTTTGTTCTGATGTTCTTGTGTCTGATTCTGTGTGATTCTTATGTCTAAAATGACGTGTATACATGAGATTGATATCTAGTGTATTATAATTGTTCTGTATTGTCACTTACCAGTTCACTCACAATCCGTGGATTCCACAAGCTCAGATAGTCTACCGATATTGGAGCCTGCAACCACTGAGCTTTACAGCTCCTCCAGACGGGTCAGCTGCAAGGGGACATGTGGGCCACCTGCAGTCTTCTTAGCCTCTACAGCATGGTGTGCAATATTTTTTTCACCTTGGCCTAACTGTCCGCCCATCGCTTTTTTAACATATTGATGGTGAAGATAGTATTGACCAGTACATTAATGTGCTGCAGCATGCACCGCCAAATGTGCTACTTCCTCCCCCAAACGGAGCCTGGAGACGGGAGGCTGAGTCGAAGCAAGATCCAGGAAGTAGCTGGGTTACCGAAATATCTGCAAAAGTCCTGTGGAGACACACAGACGCAGAAGGAGCAGAAACTACAGAGGATCCAGGCTACAGAACCCAGAGAGACAGCAACTTACTTAAGTACAAAAGAATGGATAATTCCTGAGTGGCACTCCTAGTGTCTGTGTTTTATTACATTTTGTTTACAGTACTGTACAATGTCATTTTCTTCTCTTATTATATGCAATTGATTGTACTAACCTATGCAATCCTGCATTCCATTGTCTCCAAATGAGTTTCCAACTTCTACCAAGAGGAAATTTGTAATGTGAGTCTGAACTATATCAATGAATATCTTCACATATTTCTATGTATTATATACAACAAAGGGGTTAAATAATAACTATATTAATCCCTCACACATCAAGGATCACAAAATAATCTACACCACTGTTGTCTTTAAATCTCTTTATTCACAGTGTCACAGACCCTTTTTATAAGAATTGTTCAATACTGTATGGAAGACAAACTGTAACACTTTACTGTTTGATATTATACACTGTTTTTTGTTTATATATTTTTTCTTCACATACTGCACGTTGCACTCACCACTGAGGACCAGCACCACTATTTTCTACAAATTTCTAGAAAGGATTTCGACAATCCAGGCTGCAGGACTTCAATATAGAGGTGGACTTTGAACACCTGTAAATATTTGTGGATATTGTTAATTGTATATTTTATACTATTTTATACTATCTAATTATCAACACTAAATCACTCATCTACTGTAAGTATAGAGTGTGGGTATAGTGCTGGGGTTGTCTGTGTGTATGTGTCTCTGTGTGTGTCTCTGTGTGTGTGTGTCGCTGTGTGTGTGTGTCTCTGTGTGTGTGTCTGTGTGTGTGTCTCTTTCTCTGTGTGTGTGTCTGTGTGTCTCTCTTTGTGTATGCGTCTCTGTGTGTTTCCTTCATCGCATGCCCAGACTCGTGCAGGGCCCTCTGTGCATGTGCGGTGTCGGATAGGGCCTTCTGCGCATGCGCGAGTACAGTGGCTGCTTCTGCGCATGCGCGAGTACAGCGGGCGCTTCTGCACATGCACAGCCATCTCCAGGCCATAACGTCTCTTCTGTTATGCATTTTCTTTACAAGGCAAAAGATTTTTCCCATCAAAACTATGTAGCAAAGATGTTTCACTTAAAAAAAGTGGTAGCTAGGACTGCAGTTTTAAACACTCAACTGAATCTTTTCATTATGCCTTGTATAGTTACAGTAGTGCTGAATTTCTAATTGTTTCTTACAGAGACATTGAAGCAGAAATATATGCTGGCCTTTTTTGGGCGGTGCGGGTGGTGTTTTTCCCCCCAACTTAACAGGTTGCCACCCCCCGAGTTGATCCCTGGCCCTCTGACATCAAGGGCTCCCCTGGTTCTTGAGATATTAATTATTTTGTGTGGGTGGGGGGAAGGGGTGACCCTGCAGCCATGCCTGTAATTTTCTTTTGTGTCAAACACACCTGTTAAGATAAGCTTTATAAAATAATTGTTTTTGGGGAAATTGCTGCTTTAAAGTGACAGTAGAAAGTAAATTCTGGTAATCACAAGGAAAGTATGAACTTATTACCATGGTACAAATGTGCTGTTTCTCAATACGAGTGCTCATACTCATTAGTATAAAAATGGATTTCGAATTGTATTAAGCCTTGAGTGAAGAAGAAGAAAAAAAAGTGGGCTTTTGTCCCGTCCTTGTTCTGCAAGCACGTCTCCGAAGCAACCTGGCTTTGTTAATACCAAAAGTCTGTTGGCTTGAGCAGCAGACCTCTTAATAACATTGCCTGACCAATCTGAGTACTGGAAGGATTGTACTCAGTGTCGGAATAAAAAAATGGCACCTTTACGCATACCTGATGCCGCCCTCCTGTTCTAGCACCACGTTATCCCGTTGCCATGGCAACATCTCTGGCCCCCGCATGCGTGATCAGTGCTTGCCACTGCTGCGCATGCGCGATCGGTGATTGCCGGCTCAAGCATGCACAAATGGTGCTTGCCGCTTCTGCACATGCGCGATCAGTGCATGCTGGTCCGTGCATGCACGATCGGCACTTGCCAATTGCGCAAGCGCAGAAGTAGCAAACGCCGATTGCGCATGAGCAGAAGCAGCAAGCACAGACCGGCAATCACCGATCGCACATTTTTCACATATTTCAAACCTAAAATGTTATTAGATCTTAATCTAAGTCTTAATAATAGATAAAGATAACCTGCAAACAAATGACACAAAAACATGATACTTTTTCAACATTAATGTATCTACAAATGATTCAACATTCAATATCCATGTGTGAAAAAGTTTGTGAACCTTCAGATTCAGTTCCTGGTGGCACCTCCTGAGCAGAAATAACTTCAACTAAGCATTTCCTGTAACTGCTGGTCAGTCTCTCACATCGGTTTTGAGGAATTTTGGCCCATTCCTCCTTACAGAACTTCTATAACTCAGTGACATTTGAGTTCTTCCATGCATGGACAGCTCACTTCAGGTCCTGCCACAACATTTCAATGGAGTTTAGGTCCAGACTTTGACTAGGCCATTCAAAACCATGGAATTTCTTCTTCTGCAGCCACTCTTTTGTAGATATGCTTGTATATTTAAGATCATTATCTTGCTGCATAACCCACTTGCACTTCAGCTCATGGACAGGTGGCCTGACATTCTCCTCTAGAATCTTCTGATAAAATGCAGAATTCCTTTGACTCGTCTTTCCAGAGAACATTGTTTTTGAAGTCTGGTGGATCATATATGTGCTTTTTGGTGAACTTCAGATGGGCAGCAATGCTCTTTTTTTACTGAGCAGTTGTTTCCTACTGACTTTCCTCATGTACACCATTCTTATTCAGTCTTTTTCTGATAGTTGAGTCATGAACACTCCCATTAGCAAAGATGAGAGTGGTCTGCAAATCCTTGGATGTTAGTCTGGGGTTCTTTGTGAGTTCCGGATGATTTGTCGGTTTGTTCTTGGAGAGATTTTGGTAGGACGGCCGCTCTTGGGTAGCGTGACTGTGGTTTTGAACTTTCTCTATTTGTCTGACAGTGGATTGGTGGAGCCCCAAATCCTTAGAAATGGTTTTGTAAACCCTTTCTAGACTGATGAGCATAAATAACTGCTTTTCTGAGGTCCTCAGAGATTTATTTTGATTGTGGCATGACGTGTTTTCACACACTTGTATGGTGAAGACCAAATTTCTGATCTTATATAGGATGGGGCCTCCCAAACTCAAACCTGAAGATTACCTGAGTATTTAAACACCATATTGTAATTATCCCCTTTAATTTAGAAGATAAAACCAGAGTTTCACTTGCTTTCTTTTACATACGCTGACTCTTAATTTCTCATTGTTTGTCTAATTCATACATCATTTGTTTCAAAAGACATGGAAATGGTTAATATAAATTCTATTGGATATTTTTAAAAGACTAGTTTTGATACAAGAATTTTATCATGGAAAACTATGGAATTTCCATAATTATCATGGGGGTTCACAAACTTATTCTTGTCACTGTATATATATTTACTGTATATACAGTACAGTATACAGTACAGTATATACCAACCAAATCCACTAATGGATGTCTTACAGAATTGTAGGATACTATCAACTTTGGGTGATTGTGCAATTACACTGCTTGCTGTGAAGGGGAGATCTATGGAAGAGTGGATCCCAGTGGTAGGAACGGCAGGCAGTAAGCAAAAGGGTAGGCGGGGTCACAGGTAGAGGTCCATGGCAGGTGTCAATGTATCGTAGTTTGGTCATGGGCAGAGGTCAGAGGCAGGCGACAATGTATCGTAGTTAAGTCACAGGCAGAGATCGCAAGTCAGGAGGCAGGACCAGGATGGGAACACATGAGCAGGACTGGGACAAGAGACGGCAACACAGTAACAGGGCAACCTAAAGCAGGTGCTGGAGGAACGATATAAACAGGCACTGATAGACAGGAGGGGGAGGTTTATATATAGGGCAGACTGAGTGAAAGAAAATAGGTGCAGGGTATCTGGTTTCACTGTCTGGAAGGTTCTTTGACAGAACTAGCAAGAGAAGCAGCAGTCCCGGTGGATGAGTGCAGGAACTGCAGCTGGGAGCAGGACCAAGAAAAAACCTGACACTTGCCTATGTAGACTAACTGGTCTAAAAAAAAGTGTAGGGTTGTAGTATGAAAAAGTTTTAATCAGTACTTGGAAAAAAAACCAGCATACCTTTAAGCAGCAATCCCCCCTACTCATTTCTTTTTTAATTGTTTTATTTATTTATTTATTTATTCAGAATCAATGTGTATTTGGGGTGTGGGGTTTATTATGTGTATTTGGGGTGTGGGGTTGTGTATTTGGAGTGTGGGTGGTTATGTGTATTGGGGAGGGGAGCTTAGGTTGTGTATTAGGGGGAGTGTGGGGGAGAGGGGTGGAGGGGTGGAGGAGAGGGGTGGAGGGGTGGGGGAGAGATGTTGAGGTGTGGGCAGAAAGGTTGGGTGTGGGGGAGAGAGGGCCCAGGAAAACTGTCTGCAGCCATGGCCACAGGTGCAACGCAGCAGGTGGTATGACTCGCTAGTGTGACACTATTGTGACTGATACAAGAATATGGCGAATATGGAAAGAGAACCAACACAAGTGTGGCTAGCTTTGAATTCCTATTGGACACCGCTGCTCTACACATTCAAAATACCTTACCCTGCTGGCCAAATGTCATTGTAGCATGACTTTGCAGCTTTTTATTGGATGACCTTGGTGGCAATCTTTCGTTTTTGATGAACTTTGCAAAGCAATGAACTGGTGCATTTTTTCAGGAATTGGTGAGTTTACACAGTAAAAATAGTGTGGATCAGCCCCAGAAAACCCCCTGGTTTTCGATACTGAAAAAAAAACTTAAGGTTTTCTGCTTTGAATTACCTATGTGTCTTTGGATGTTATTTTCCCTTTCACATTCTTCAAGAAGCTCATCAGGTCGGAGAGATCGCTGATTAACAAGCTTTCAATATTTGATGCAGTCACAAGGAGAACATGGTACAATACATCAAAACATTTCCTTTGCATTAATGCATCCTCCTTACTAAGACTGAGGGGGGGTAAAAAGTGCCATACTGAGAATAATGTATCATTGCAAAGAAATGTTTTCTTTGATGCACTCTTATTTTCTGCTTGTGTGTAAGACAAATCTAAGAATTTTTGTAATCAGGTTTACACCTGGCCAAGATTTTTGACTCTAGTATAAGGTAACATGATGCAATAAGATTGTGATACATCATGCAACCACTCAATAACTCTTCCAGTTAATACTACCCAAATCAAATTTCAAACTGACCTATATTGAAACAATAAGTAACAGAAGATGAACATGCTTTTTTTTCTCCACCATTTAACAAAAACATCACCCACATCGTTTGTCTAGTCAGACCTTTTTATAACGTAACAAAGTCCCCACACTGCAATCCCTACTGTAAGGAAACATGGAAGAATTATGAGCTCCATTTAGAAAATGTAGAAAAGTGTTATGTCTTCCAGAGGGAATATACTTTTTTTTTAGTATTTTTTTATACAAGATCCATTGGTGAAACTTTGTGGTCTAAATATCAACATAGAGAACAAGTTGTTTTGATGCACTGCTCAACTGTTTGGAGCGGTGTAGCTTCATATGGAAGTAGAAAAAGTGAACCGCATGCCAATGGTCTTGTGTTAAATAAACACTATTATGTATTTCACAAGTCAACACTTTGGTTCCTATTTGGACCTTTTTTAGAGATACTTATCCACAAAATCTCGTGGTATATGTACCCTTACATTCTAAACAATGACACCAAAATGGAAGAAATTGGCCCCAAAACGTCAATGTGTATGTTGCTAGGCAACTATAAACAAATCATCTCTACTGCATCACAAACCTAAACATAGTGGCGTCTGGCTAAACCAAATGTTAAAGTGCAGGTGCATTATAAATGATCTATGAAGTTAAAAGTGAACACAATAATCAATCTAAATGATACATAAGTGAAAGCATTATGTATCAGAAACTAATTACGATGAAGAATACACTAAAATTCAAGTGACATTAAAATAGCTCAGTGGATTTGATACAAATGTCTATACTACTTATTGAGCACAAATGAAATGAACTTGCGATATTCAGTGTTACTATATGTTAGCTATCTATTAAGTTCTAAATAGAAAATCATTCTCTGTGAATAGAACAGATAATGACCCTGGGCTTCCAAGGTTTGCTGCTGCGTGGTGAGCAGAAGCTTGGATTTGTGTGGACGTCCAGTATAATATAAAGGCCCATCATGCTAATATGTAAACTTAATATAGGAGTGGAGGATTATTACTAAAAGTTGTTACTAAAATTGTATATAATTAATACTTCAACATACAATGAAATACAGCAATATGTTCAAGATGATATACACTTCTCTGCAAAATAGTTTATATACAATTTTCTTATCTAATTAAAGTGCAAAATATAAATTATAATTCACGCTGAATATATCTGACTCAATATTGAAAGTAGTTCATTTAAACCGACCTTACTTAATTAAGGCTACTCTAAATACAAACAACAATAACTGGAAAATGTGGCACAGTGCAGATTTAGCATACTCAAACCTCACTACAAATATATTTTTCAGATATGTATCAATAGCTTTCAAATTGCAGGTAACTTATTCTTTTCCGTAGTTCAATTTTATAAACTGTCACATATAATCACTGGATCGAAGTGGCTGAGCATAACCTTTGTTTTGTAACTAGTGCTTGCCTCAAGCATCCTGACTTGTGTTTCCTGCCTGCTGCCTTTTCGTGATACCGACCTTTGCTTGTACCTGGACCTCTGCCTTCTCTGACCCTTGACCTCGGCTTGGATTCCCACTTTCTGTACTCCTGGATCCCGGCTACGCACAACGACCATCCGACTTCTCCAACCCTGGACCATGGCGAGTATCACGACCATTCTAACCTCTCCTACCCTGACCCGGCTATATGATTACAACTCTGCAATAAGGATCCGGTTGTAGGTCGGAGTATTCTAACATCCCCACCTCAGCCTTGTGGTTCGTCCTTTGTGGTGAGCACCCATTACATCTAGGAGGACCAATGCTAAATTGGTGGAGTCGTGGTTTGAGTTAATCACCCCTACATAGAATGATAGTCTCATATAAATCCAAATAGCATAGTACAGTAAAAATTATAGGTACCACTGGGGAGAGGCAATTATATCAGCTGTAAGTCGCAAATAGTAATTGATGAACAGTTGAGATAGTGGAGAGAAAGCCTGTATCAAATGCAGAGAGAAAAAGCTCTATAGAGGGCAGTGCCCTGAGTCGTGTATAGTTCCTCTGTGAACTGAAAAAAACTAGCTGCTGCAACAAAAGTTCAAAGCTCACACATAGCAGGCTGCTATGTAATGAAAACAAACAACACACAGAACCCCAGCAAGCTCTTTTTGGGAACCCCTGAGCCCCCACAAAATATATGTGTATATAAGTGTCAAAAAGGAGAGCTATTGAGCGTGACAAAGGTATACAACAAGCGACTGAGAAGCCCAATGCTACATCCAATAAGACAAAAATTCACAGTAAAATACTTACATATTCTCTTCAAAAAGGGTAATTTAGTTTAACCCTTGGGCCAAAGTATTGTAAGCCTGCTCCTAATAGAGATATATTAGTATTTTATCTGGTAGTGTTAGGACCTGCGAACTGGGTCTGCCTTGTCGTGGCTCGCAGGCTTACAACGCTTTGGCCAAAGGGTTAAACTAAATGACCCTTTTTCAAGAGAATATATAAGTATTTTACTGTGTATTTTTGTCATATTGGATGTAGCATTGGGCTTCTCTGTCACTTGCTATGTAATGAAACCAGTACTTCGTGGATAGTATCAAGTCTAACCCCCGTGTAGAATCAATATTTAAACTAGAGTAGCGAAATAGAGGTGAGTGTCCTTAAGTACCCTATCAGTTTTCATGGTGACCACAGTAAACCAACTGTTTTAACTGTTTACGGTATAGGAATAGAGAGAAGTCACTATACTTGTACACTTGGGAAACAGAACAGCAAATTTGACTAGTGAAGATCTTATAATACAGTAAAGTCTATTGCTGTCTAGGTTTCAATGTTTATTTAGTAAATACACATAATTAGTTGTTTGTTAATCTTTAGTGACTTAACTCTTAGAAATTAGTTGTTGAATTGAATATAATTAGTTTAAATTCTTAATTTAGACTAAATAGGTAAAAAAGTATAATAATAGTAGCAGCAATAGTAATACTGTAATACAGTGACTCATAAATCAGTATTAATTTAATATTATTAAAAAGATATGTATACTGTAACTATAAATTATAGAGCATTAGGTAAAATGTTCAAGTCAGGTCATGTCAACTTAAAAACGTGGACTTAACGAGTACAAAATGAGACCTTTATTTGTACTGTGCCATATAATGTGATGTAAAGTACTGAATACAAAGAGGTACCCAGTGTAAATATCTCTATATACTGGTATACCAAGAGATGTTACTGTTCTCCAAAAATGTGGAGGCTAATTGATGCTCAGAACACACTGAACATCTATAGCACTCAACAGAAGTGAATATTTTACTTTAAGAACAGACTGAAAGTTACTACAAAATGCTTGAAAATGGGGTGATGGGGTCCAGTGGATTCAATCAACAAAAGGAGAGAATTGGAAACCCTCATTAAGGCCCTGTGGGGCTAGAGTGCCACGTCTATATATCCACAAAGTGTTACACTGTGCTCACCACGGACAAGGAGGGACCCCGAAACTGAGGTGAGATGGGTAACAAACTGCACCCACAGCTACGGGGACATGCCTGGAAAGTGGAAAATAGGCATCTGGAACCGTCTGGGAGTATAAGATAAAGTAAGATACTCGCTAGACGAGAAGGGAAGATAGTTGGTACCGAGAGCCTGGGGTCCAGAGCCGGGAGGTAGGTCGGAATCCGCAAACTGAGGTAAAGGGGTCGGGGAGTCCAGGAGATCAGGATACAAACCAAGGGTAGAAGTCCAGAGTGGATCCACAGCCAGGCCGGTTCGGTACACAAGGGATCACTAAGGAGACAAAGAGACAGGAACTGAGGCAGGCACGACCGTGGTTAACACAGGTCAAACAAAGCTATGCTCAGCCAAAGAATGAATGGCTGAGCAAGTTATAAGTAGGAGGAAGGACCAATAGGGAGAGGGGGAGTAACGAGGGAGCGGCCCCAGGGAAAATAGGGATTGGTAGGAAGAAACTTACCACAGCTGCGCTAGATGTGCAGCTTGTGAGTGGTGCACGCGTATCAGGTGAGAGACGCGCGTGGCCTCAGCTGGGGGCGAGATCTCCTCCTGAGGGAGGACATAAAGGTCCTCGGCCATGCGCCCGCATGCGCATGTTCAGTAGTCGCCGCGGGAAGCGGAGGAGAAGGAAGATCCCGCCCACGGCGGCGAGGAGGCAGAGCTGGAGCGGAGGCAGGTAAAGTCGCGGGAGGAACCCCCTTAGAGAGAGGTGTTCCCCCGGACCTTACAGTACCCCCCCCCCCTTGAGGAGCAGCCTCAGGACGACTCCAATATGGCTTTTGGGGAAATTTAGAGTGAAAGAGTCTCAGCAGTCTGGGGGCATGTATTTGATGGTAGGGTACCCAAGATCTTTCCTCTGGACCAAAGCCCTTCCAGTGAACCAGGTATTGTACCGAAACCCTCGTCCTCCTGGAATCCAGAATAGACTGAATTTCAAACTCTTCCTGCCCCTGAACTATGACTGGTTTAGGGTCAATCGGTGTCCTATGGAACCGTGGACTCTGGGACACAGGTCTCAGCAGTGACACGTGGAACACGGAGGGTATCCTCATGGATGGAGGAAGTTCCAGACGATATGCCACAGGATTGATCCATTCTATTACTGAGAATGGACCCAAGAACCTGGGGGCCAGCTAATGGCTTGGAGTCTTCAGTCTAATGTTCTTGGAGGAGAGCCAGACCTTATCCCCTGGTTTGAAGACTGGTGCCTGACGACGGTGACAATCTGCCTGTGCCTTTTATCTTTGGGTTGCGTTTCTCAAAGCCTCTTGGATCCTTTTCCAGGATTCCTGAAGATCCTTGATTCGGTCATCGGTCGCTGGAACTCCGGAAGGAACTGAGGTGATGGGCAGCTGACCCGGGTGAAAACCATAATTAATGAAAAAAGGGGATTTCAATGTGGAGCTGTTCTTTAAAGAGTTATGGGAGAACTCTACCCACGGAAGTAAATCTACCCAATTGTCTTGGCTGTCTGCGATGAAGCATCGGAGGTACTGCTCCAGAGTCTGGTTCGTTCTCTCGGTTTGCCCATTAGTTTGGGGATGATACCCGGACTAAAAATGGAGGGTGATATCCATCCTGTGAGCAAAGGCCCGCCCAAATTTTGAGACAAATTGTGTACCTCGATTGGATACGATGGAAAGAGGAACTCCGTGAATGCGGAATATTTCCTTAACAAAAATGTCTGCCAGGGTAGGGGAATTGGGTAGGCCTTTGAGAGGAATGAAATGGGCCTGCTTGGAAAAACGATCCACGACAACCAAAATGGTATTCATCCCTTTAGAGGTTGGAAGTTCCATAACAAAGTCCATGGACAGATGACTCCATGGGCATTCTGGTATAGGGAGGGGTTGTAGAAGGCCGTACGGCTTTTTACGAGCGGTCTTAACATGGGCGCAGATTGGACAAGTTTTTACGTACTCCGACATGTCCTGCAACATGGTTGGCCACCAAAAGGTACGACCAATGAGGTCAGAAGTCCTGCTAATGCCTGGATGACCGGCTGACCTTGAAGAATGACCCCACTCAAGAATCTTCTTAAGGAAGCATGGAGCTGCATACAGACGGCCGACCAGCACCTTAAGGCCCCTCGGGAGATTAGATTGTGCTGCCATGACCTGATCCAGGATATCAAAATAGTTGGCCGAAACAATATATTTGGAGGGTAAGATTGTTTCGGAGATAACTTCGGAATTGTCCTCAAACAGGAATTGACGTGAAATCTTTGAACCAGGAATGTAAGATATGAGATAATTAAATCTCGAAAAAAAAAGAGACCATCGAGCCTGACGCGCCCCAAGTCGACGTGCACTCTCAATGTAAAGTAAGTTTTTATGATCAGTAAAGATCGAAATGGGGGTCTCCGTTCCCTCCAGAAGATGTCTCCATTCCTGAAGGGCGAGTTTAATAGCCAGGAGCTCTCTGTTTCCGACGTCATAGTTCCGTTCTGCCGAAGAATTTTTTTTTGAAAAGAACCCACAGGGCTGAAGTTTGGCCTGTGGGGACTGTCTCTGAGAGAAAATGGCGCCAGCACCGACGTCGGATGCGTCTACCTCTAGGGTAAAGGGAAGCCCAGGGTCAGGGTGACACAAAATAGGAGCAGAAGCGAAATATTTTTTTGAGGGAGTCGAAAGCTTGGAGAGCTGCAGGAGACCAGACTGCTGTGTTAGCTCCCTTTTTGGTGAGGGCAGTAATGGGGGCCACGGTAGAAAAAAATTCTTGATGAATTAACGATAGTAATTCGCAAATCCCAAGAATCGCTGTATGGCTTTCAGGGAAGTGGGTTGTGGCCATTCTAAGACAGCCTTGAGTTTGACTGGGTCCATAGAGAAGCCAGTACTAGAAATGATCTATCCAAGAAAGGGAATGGAAGAAAGATGAAAAGAACATTTCTCTAGCTTAGCATAGAGATTGTTCTCCCGAAGGCGGGACAGGACTAATTTGGTGTGTTGAATGTGGTCAGAGAGGGATTTGGAAAAAATAAGGATATCGTCAAGGTATACGATAACGAAGCTGTCGAGGAGATCACGGAAGATCTCGTTGACAAACTCCTGGAAGACTGCCGGGGCATTGCACAGGCCGAAAGGCATGACTAGATATTCATAATGCCCATCCCGGGTGTTAAAGGCGGTCTTCCATTGGTCGCCCTGATGAATGCGGACAAGGTTATAGGCTCCGCGGAGATCAAGTTTGGAAAAAATTGTTGCCCCCTGTAGACGATCGAAGAGTTCGGAAATAAGTGGCAGGGGGTAACGGTTCTTGATCGTAATTTTGTGAAGACGTCTGTAGTCAATACAGGGGCGCAAGAAGCCATCCTTTTTCTTAACAAAAAAAAATCCAGCTCCAGCTGGAGATGAAGAATTGCGGATGAAACCCTTCCTCAAATTATCCTGAATATACTCGGTCATGGCCTTGGTCTCGGGTATGGATAGGGGGTAAGAACGGCTCTTGGGTAAGGTAGCACTGGGAAGGAGCTCAATAGGACAGTCAACATCTCTATGGGGAGGTAACACTTCAGAACGTACCTTATCAAAAACGTCCGCCAGGTCCCAGTAGACAGTTGGAAGGGAAGTTTTATACTCTGCGGGTAATTCCACTCCGGCTAACATCCGTTTGGGGGGAAGACAGGTCTTAAGGTACTGGGGGCTTCATCGTATGGGTTCTTTATTAACCCAATCTATTTGTGGGTTATGAAGTTGCAGCCAGGGGAGTCCGAGAATCACATCTACCGATGGAGTGTGGATCACGTCCAAGATAATCTTCTCTTGGTTACCATCTTCAGTGGAGAGGGATAGAGAACAAGTCTCCAGGGAAATAAAGGCTGGTTGGAGTGGACGCCCGTCTATGGCCTCCAGACCAACTGGAACAGCCTTAGATCGGAAGGGAATCCCAATAGACTGCTGGAAGAAAATTGCTCGGGATGAAGGCGGAAAGGCTTTCTTCAAGGGGGCATGGTCCAATGTCATAAGAGGCATGTTAGGAGCTTTTGTGCTAGTCTCTGATCAATAAAGTTTCCCTGAGACCCAGAATCTATAAATGCAGAGGCGGGGATATGGGAGTTATTCCAGGCCAGAGAAATAGGCAGCATTATACGAGTGGGAAGTACTTTAAAAGAAGAAAGAGGAGAAGAGGTTACACCCAACGAGACCCTCTCATACCTTATTGGGTCCTGGAGTTTCCCGGTCGCAGAGGGCAGCTTACCAGCAGATGACTGGGATGACCGCAGTAATGGCACAGTCCACCATCTCGTCGGCGCTGTCTCTCAGACGCGGATAGCCGATGGGCTCCGAGCTGCATAGGTTCGGGCTCATCCATAGGTTGGGGAACGTAATGTACGAGACTGCGGCTGGAAGACCGGAAGGAGGTGGTACGAGGAAGAGCGCGTACAAGTCTTCTCTCTCGTAGTCGCTGGTCCACGCGGATGCAGACCGCAATGAGATCCTCCAATCTGGTGGGTCTCTCCATAGTGGCCAGCTGATCCTTGATGGCATCCGACAGATCCTGCCAAAAAGCTGCTGATAGTGAGCTATCGTTCCAGGAGGTCTCCGCCGCGATGGTCCGGAAGTCCAAAGCATACTCGGCGACAGGACGAGTACCCTGGGAAATATGGAAGAGAGAAGAATCTGCCGTAATTTGGCGATCAGGCGTATCAAATATTTGCTTGAATTATCGAAGAAAGCGAGAATAGTCATGCGTCATGGCAGGCTACCGCTCCCGATGGGGGATGCCCAGGCTAGAGCCTTTCCGTTCAAGAGAGACATAATATAGGCCACCTTTGAAGGTGCAGTGGGGAAGCGCGAAGGAGATAATTCAAATTGCATCTCACACTGATTAAGAAACCCTCTGCACTCGTGGGGATCCCCTGCATAGCGGTTGGGAGCCGGGAGACGAGGATCCACAGCCACAGGAAGACCCGGGGAGGGAAATGCCGCAGCTGCCATGGCAGAAGACCCTGGGGAATGCTGCAACGAGGAGAGTCTAGAGAGCTCCTGCGTCATGGAGGCAAGCTGCGCCTCTTGCTGGAGAAGTCGCTGCATGGGGCTTGGTTGCTCAACCTTTGGGGTCCATGTCCGTTGGGCTGAGCACAGACAAGGAGGGACCCCGAAACTGAGGTGAGATGGGTAACAAACTGCACCCACAGCTACGGGGACATGCCTGGAAAGTGGAAAATAGGCGTCTGGAACCGTCTGGGAGTATAAGATAAAGTAAGATACTCGCCAGACGAGAAGGGAGGTTCCAGAAGATAGTTGGTACCGAGATCCTGGGGTCCAGAGCCGGGAGGTAGGTCAGAATCCGCAAACCAAGATAAAGGGGTCGGGGAGTCGAGGAGGTCAGGATACAAACCAAGGGTAGAAGCCCAGAGTGGATCCACAGCCAGGCCGGTTCGGTACACAAGGGATCACTAAGGAGACAAAGAAACAGGAACTGAGGCAGGCACGACCGTGGTTAACACAGGTCATACAAAGCTATGCTCAGCCAAAGAATGAATGGCTGAGCAACGTATAAGTAGGAGGAAGGACCAATAGGGAGAGGGGGAGTAACGAGGGAGCAGCCCCAGGGAAAATAAGGATTGGTAGGAAGAAACTTACCACAGCTGCGCTAGATGTGCAGCTTGTGAGCGGTGCACGCGCATCAGGCGCGTGCGCCGCACGGGAGAGACACGCGCGGCCTCAGCTGGGGGTGGGAACTCCTCCTGAGGGAGGACGTAAAGGTCCTCGGCCGTGCGCGCGCATGCGCATGTTCAGTAGCCGCCGCGGGAAGCGGAGGAGAAGGAAGATCCCGCCCACGGCGGCGAGGAGGCAGAGCTGGAGCGGAGGCAGGTAAAGTCGCGGGAGGAATCCCCTTAGAGAGAGGTGTTCCCCCGGACCTTACACAATGTCTCTCTTTTCAATATTTCTCTATCCCAGTCCCCCCTTCTGATTGTGGGGGACACTGTCAACGGCTGTACATTTTAAACAGCTACTATCTCAATTATGATAGAGATTAACATGGCGAGCAACAGGTGTATCTTTTTCATATATAATTGTACCAATATGTTCACGAACCCTTCTATGGAGTTGACGTGTGGTTTTACCTAGATATTTGTTTTTACAAGTACATAGTGCCATGTAGATAACCAGTCGATATGCAATTCAAAAATTGATGGATATAAAAATTCCTTAGTCTCATCCCAATTCTGAAATTTCTTGGCTGGTAACATCGCCGTGCAAGCCTTACAGGTTGAACATTTTTAAGACCCCTTAATTTGTGATTTACTTAGCCATGTAGTAGTGTGTTCCACTGGCAGGTGACTATGTTCTAACCTATCATTTATTTTTTTGGGCTCGTCTATTAACCATGATAGGGTAGTCTTTTAGTACCTCTTTTGCTATCTCGTCATGCAACAAGATGTGCCAGGGTTTCTGCAGTATTGATTTTATTTGATACCATTGATTGTTGCAGGTTGCCACAAAACAAATTAATTTCTGTTCTAGAGTGTTTACTGGTTTGTCTTGTAAGAGTTTCTCGTGGAGTAAATTTTGCTCTCCTATATGCTTGTCTTAAATTTTTATTACAGCAACCTCTTTGTTTAAATCGTTCAGTACGGTCAACAGCTTGTCTCTCAAATTCATCCATGGTGGAGCAATTCCTGCATATCCGCAAAAATTGACCTCTTGGTATACTCCTATTTTGATGATAAGGATGATGACTACTAGCTCTAAGCAGACTGTTTGTTGAGGTCTCCTTTCTGAAAATAGTTATTTGCAGAAGGCCATGGTGATCTCGTTCTATTTTTAAGTCTGAAAAATTGAGAGTGGTGTTACTTACTTCTGCAGTTAATTTGAGGTTAAAACTGTTGTTATTTAGTTTGTCAATTAATTCTTCAAATAAATGGCACGGTCCGCTCCAAAGGAGGAGTATGTCATCTATGTATCTCGTCCATAAATCAACATATTTTGTATATTGATTTAACTCATCACTGAAGACAATTACCTCCTCCCACCAACCTATGTATAGGTTGGCATATGTTGCTGATCATCCCATCCATCCATTGCCCAGCTGCATACAGTAGAGGCAACGTTTATTCTAACATTTGCCGTAAACTAGCCGGGTTACATTCTGGGTATGTGCTGGGTATGTGCTGGGTATGTTCTGGGCTAGTTTGAGGCACGTTTAAGGCATTTCTGCATTGACTAACGACCCATAGGATTAACACAGCAGGGATCCCTTGCAGTCCAATTCAGTTTGAATGGGACTGCCAGGGACCCCCGCTGTTAATCTGATAGGCCATTAATCAATGCAGAAATGCTGGGGCTAGTTTAAGGAAAGTTTAAGGCATGTATTCAGAATGTACCTGGGTGTTTCCTGGTTTTTTTGGGGAATTGCCACTGGTTTTTGTTCGAATAAGAGTTGCCTCTACTGTAGTATATACTGTATTTCTTTAATCACATACTGTACATGCATAATCACTGGATCCAAGTAATATATACAATATTCATAGGTTATAGCACTTTGTCCCAAAATACTAGCCTTCTCATGAATTGACCTGCTGCATAAAGTATGTCTCTTTAGTCAACCACACATTAAATAAGTTATGGGGGGTAAAAAGTTCCAAAAACCTTCCAATGCACAGTATATACAAATAGAATTTGTGAGCATATTTACATGTCTCAGACAGGTCTGCAAGCTTCCTCTTTAACATTATATCTTAGCATACAATGCTTCCACTGCAGGGATACTGGGAAATGATATGCAAATGAACACATGTCACCTTTTGCTTCTCTTTAGTAACATAGTAGGTATCGGGCAACCTTGGTCGATATTCCATTTGTATAATATTTATGGGTTCAAAATTCTGGCTCTCACTATAATAATAATAATGGTTTGTTCTTCTATAGCGCTACGTAGCACCCTACCCCATAGAGCTCACAATCTATGTTTTTTGGTGCCTGAGGCACAGGGAGATAAAGTAAAAATCAAAATCACAAGGAGGACACAGGGAATTGAACTAGGTTTCCCTGCTTCAAACTCAATGTCGTTACTCACTGAGCACTCCTGAATGAAGGATTTTGGATTGAAATGCTGATGCAGAATTTTGCACTTACGCCACTTCAAAAATAGCAGGGGATTGTTTTGCAAATAAAAGGGAAAAATTATGACGCACAAAGACGCAGAATGTGATGCATTTCATTTTATGTGCACCATGTAAATTCTCCCCTGCTCCCCCTTCTACCAGTCTTGACATCGCAAGTTCTGAAATATAGATGCCCCGGTTTTGTGCCCTAATTGCCTTGATACATGGACCCCTTTATAGTTGGCTGACAATTTGAGTCATGTTCCAAAATTATGATACAACGCCAATTTGATGCAGGGCTGCTTTGCAAGATTTTTTTAATTGTATGGCACACTCATTGAAACATCCCATGATAACCGATCAATTTGCTGCAACTTATAAATAAAAACAATTGTTTTTACATGATTACTGGAGGGAGTCTACTCTCATGATACAAGTTGCTTGATACTGACACTTGTAATTAGCCAGCTGTAACTTGCTATAATAAACAACTAGCTGATATACCCGGCGTTGCCCGGGATTTAATTTCCCCGCTCCCCCTCTGTCTCCGCTCCCCTCTCTCTCTACGCTCCCCCTCTCTTTCTCCCCATTCACCTCTCTCCCTCTCCCCGCCCCCTCTCTCTTTCTCCCCGTTCACCCTTGCATCTCACATCACTCTCCCCCCTGCACCTCACATCACTCTCCCCCCTGCACCTCACATCACTTTCTCCCCCTGCACCTCACATCACTCTCCCCCTGCCCCTCACATCACTCTCCCTCCCCCCGCACCTCACATCCCTTTTCCTCCCCCCACATCTCACATCACTCTCCCCCCCTGCACCTCACATCACTCTCCCTCCCCCTGCACCTCACTCTCTCCCCCCACCCCCGCACCTCACTCTCCCTCCCCCTGCACCTCACTCTCCCCCCCTGCACATCAGTGTGAAGCTGTGTTATGCGGCGGGTGGAGGGCGTGTGGCTCGTGTGTTATGCAGCGGCTGGAGGGTGTGAGGCGGTGGGGCAGGTGGAGTGTGTGAGGCGGCGGGGCATGTGGAAGGTGTGAGGCGGCAGGGCGGGTGGAAGGTGTGAGGTGGTGGGGCAGGTGGAGGGCGAGGGTGGCGAGCGGATGGAGGGTGTGAGGCTATGTGGCGAGTGGAAGGTGTGAGGCGGCGGGTGGAGGGTGTGAGGGGGCAGGCCTCGGTGAGGATGATGTGTGGCTCAGGACGGTCAATTATCTCGCTGCACGGCATGTGGCTCTCGGTCAGAGGGACACACGGTGTGAGGAGGCTGAGGGCGTGTGTAGCCATGTTTGTGATGTCACCCCACCCTGCAGGCCAATGAGAGCGTGAGCCGCCGCCAACCAATTATCAACCACACAAACCCAAGGACAAACAATTTTTCAGTTTTATATATATAGATATAATGCGGCAAACCTCCATTAAGTTCCATGCTGAACCAGACACACACACACACCAGTATTGATCATGCTGACTGAAACTAAAGATACATGGGATTTCATTGACCATAGAGAGGCAAGAAGGTAAAAGACTGAAGTTATGGGTATTCTCTGACACTGGAGGTGTGGGCGCTCCAGTATGTGACAAAATTGTGTGACTGCACTCATTTGATACATTTATTACTTGTTTTCTCCAACTGTATGCATTATTATCTTGGTAAAGCACACAACTTGAATTCAACTAATGTCATATAATGTAATGCTTTAATAAAGTACTGTGAATTGACCTGTGCCATTTTTTGCAGAATACCATACTCTGAATAGAAATTACAATGATGTGTTAGATATTTTAAAGTTTGTGCAGTATTAGTTATCTTGATCACAGTGATCCGCATGAAAGGTTGGAACACACGATTTGTGACTTTTTTTTATCATGAGCTTAGCAGGTTAATAATTACAACCTATGGATAAGTAAGAAATACCACTTCTATCTTATCTCAAATAAATTGTTAATTTTAATCTGAGATATTAGAATTGATTTTTCCATGACATTCTTCTTGAAGCAAATGCTATAATCTGATTCCTATTTTAAAAAACAAAACAAAAACTATATATGTAATAATGGAGGCCCTTTCACTTTTATAATATGGCTCATCAAACGGTCCTCTCCTCATTAGTCTCACAGTCCCTATGTGCTACGTAAGCTCTTTACCTGTGTGCCATCTAATAAATTTTTAAATGATTAACTTCTTATGCCTACATAATATATTACCTCCAATGTGAGGCTCTACCACTTCCTCTCTGCTATCTGTGAAGTAGACTGTCACACTAGAGAGAAACATGTTGAGTCGTGAGATCAAATACAGCAAACAAGGAGTTAACTTTCATTTTAAAATACCTATTTTTCTCTGTCTCCCATGAGGGTAACCTGGGCGGTCATGGTATTTGCATTAATGGGCCAATAAAACAATGTAAAGGAACAGGTTTATAAGTGAAGTGACTGGTGACAGTGTGCAGAGGTACCACAGATTTGTCCTGATCTGGCCATTGTATCTTCATAGCGATATAAAAAATTCCTAAGGCCTCTCTGGCCAGCTGACAAAGGTGACATTAAGGACACCATTTCCTATCCTTACAGATTTACAAAAGCTATGATAATTCAAATCTGACACAAACCACAATGAAATAAGATAAACTGTAGCTGTGTGACAAGCAGAAATACTGGATTGTACTGACTTGAAACTGGATATCTGCTAGCCGCACTGTTCTAATAAAGTCAGACACCAGACATTATACTGTAATGTAATGAAGTGTTTTTTTGCAGGTTGCGAATGCACAACGTTTCAGGGGATCTCCCTCCTTCAGGTGGAATATCTTCCTATATAAATCAACCTCCTCCAGAAGCCTTTGGGCCCTGCACATGCTTGCATATACTATAATACACACAGCAAAGGCTTCAATGAGAGGATTTAGAAATGGTTTTTACCTAAGGAGATAAAAAGGATAAGATTCATTAGGTCTGCTGCAGTTGCTCTAAGGGTGAAGACATGTGAGGTGCCTGCCGAAATTGCTGCTGATCGGCCGAGATTCTTCTTCCCCGCTCCCTACCGGATGTCATTACCCACTCCACCGGAAGTGACGTCAGACGCCATCCACCGGCGGCGAGGTGGGAGCAAAGGGAGAAGAGTCCAGCTAGCTTCTTTTAACTAAGAGCCCTCTACTGTCTCACGAAACTGTTACGTGTACATGCCCTATGTACTTATTGTAAGTACATTTCTTACTTTGTTTGATTGGATAAATACTGTGTTATACGATTCACACTATAGTCCGTTTCTTTTGCATATGATCCCTACACTCTGCGTGAACCGGAGTCTCCATCACTTCAATGAATTACGTTTGAAGTTCCTGCATATCCAGAGTCATCTCTGTTAAAGACCTTACCTGATCCACACTGACTTAGTCAGACCACTGCTTACATTTATTCTACTTGTTGTAAGTAGGAATTCTATTCGAGCCAAGATTCAACTATCTTCCAAATTGTTTGAATATACTGCACCATTATTGTGTTTATCTTTTTATTTTTGGTGTGTTCCTGACTGTACCGCTCCCTTCCCTCCCTTTTGGACCAAGCTTGTTTCTGTAAGGAATCCTTACAAATTCCTGTGAAGGTTGAGAAGTATTTTCTGGATACACACCTATTCACTGCGTGTTTATTTATCTACACTTTAACTATTTAAGGGTGGTACTTAGCGCCGATACAAATCACTTGGGTTCACAGCTGACAAAGGTGACATTAAGGACTCCATTTCCTATCCTTACAGATTTACAAAAGCTATGATAATTCAAATCTGACACAAACCACAATGAAATAAGATAAACTGTAGCTGTGTGACAAGCAGAAATACTGGATTGTACTGACTTGAAACTGGATATCTGCTAGCCGCACTGTTCTAATAAAGTCAGACACCAGACATTATACTGTAATGTAATGAAGTGGTTTTTTGCAGGTTGCAAATGCACAACGTTTCAGGGGATCTCCCTCCTTCAGGTGGAATATCTTCCTATATAAATCAACCTCCTCCAGAAGCCTTTGGGCCCTGCACATGCTTTTCTGGAAATTCTCCTCTGAACCTTCTGTCACTTTTAAAGGCTTGAACCTGTTAATTCTCTTATATGCCTGTAAGTGTTCTAGCTCCTGTGTGTAGAGTATGTGTGGGATTGGTAGCTCCTGCACGTATGTGTGGCGTGGCTAGCTCTTGTGCATATGTGTGGGATGGCTAGCTCCTGTGAGTATGTGTGGGATGGTGTAGCTCCTGCGCGTATGTGTGGCATGGTTAGCTCCTGCACATATTTGTGGGGTGGCTAGCTGCTGTGTGTATGTGTGGGATGGTTAGCTCCTGCGTTTATGTGTGGGATGGCTAGCTCCTGTGTGTATGTGTGGGATGGCTAGCTCCTGTGTGTATGTGTAGGGTGGCTAGCTCCTGTGTGTATGTGTGGGATGGCTACCTCCTGTGTGTATGTGTACGATGGCTAGCTCCTGTGTGTATGTGTGGGATGGCTAGCTTCTGTGTGTATGTGTGGGTTGGCTAGCTCCTGTGGGTATGTGTGCGATGGATAGCTTCTGCGAGTATATTTGGGATGGATAGTTTCTGCGCGTATGTGTGGGATGGCTAGCTTCTGTGTGTATGTGTGGTATGGCTAGCTTCTATGTGTATGTGTGGTATGGCTAGGTCCGGTTCATATGTGTGGGATGGCTAGCTTCTGCGCGTATTTTTGGGATGGCTAGCTTCTGTGCATATGTGTGGGATGGCTAGCTTCTGTGCGTATGTGTGGGATGGCTAGCACCTGTGCGTATGTGTGGGATGGCTAGTGACTGTATGTATTATGACCTCTTTCTATGTCTTTTTTTTTTTTTCCAACTTCAAATTTTCTTTATTGGGGTCACAGGTTCTTACATTGTATCACATCCTATTGTGTTACGTCCCCCCAATAATGTTTTTAAAACATACATCAGGCGATTTTAACTGCCACATTTTAGAACACGAACAGTACGTATAGGACAAACAAGACAGACCAGACGACGGACAGGGGAGGGGGGGAAGGGGAGGAGGGGAGGGTAAAGGGGAGGGAGGGGTCTTCTCCGGGTATTCCTGCTGACGTGTTGTCTCTTACGAGCTTCCTGTCTTTTTTGGTTGGCACTCTTTTTTTCTATCTCGAGTATGCCTTGTTATCCCTATAGGCTTGGCGTGTTTGGCTACTACACCAGGGGCTGTCAACTACCTGTTCGTCGCTATTTGTCGTCCGGTCTCTGACCCCCAGAGGAGAACGCGTCTGAACCTATTATAGCAGAATTGCGGTGGCATTCACCCCGGGGATATCTGTCTGTGCCAACCAAGGCGACCAGACTTTTAGAAAGTTTGTGCCGGTGTCATTAACCAAACTCGTTAATTGTTCCATCCGGCAAACGTGCCAAATCCTATTTCGAATCTTGGGGATAACTGGGATTTCTGGTTGCATCCATAATGCTGCAATCTCGCACCTAGTGGCTATTGCGAAATGCGCGATTAATTTGCTTTCTATGTCTTTTAATGTCCTATGTATTTCAGAATTGCACTTTGGGCATTTTGCTATCCCTCTGTGCCTTAAAGTACCCTAATGTGTCTGTGTGTGTCAGTGACCCCCTGTGTCCCTGTGTAAATGCTGTCCCATATGAGTGTCAGTGTCCCTCCATTAAGCTTGTAATATAGTGCGCGCTGGTGCGTGTGCAGGCACGTTGTTTCGCGTGCATGTAGCGCAGGCGTTTCATTTGTAGAGGGTAAGCGGTGATGCGCGCGGCTAGGGAGCATGGCTATGACGTCACAGCGCTAGACCGCACTGTGATTGGTTCATAACATCACGTGGCACTGCAACAGTGTGAAAATACAATTCTCTTGTACTTTCTCTGATCTGCCTCGCCACCACTCACGGCCGTGCGCACGCGCGCGTGCGTCTTGACTTTATCAACGTCAGCCTCCCACAGTCAATTGTAATTGACGCGTGCGCATGGTAGCGCAACACCGCGCTCTATATTACTGGCCTTAATGTCCACTAGAAGACTTTTAAATGGCAGATAGTTATAATATTGTAGGTGATAATCCTATTGTTTGTTTGATCTAAATTAGAAATCTGTAATGTCTTCTGCAACTCGTACGTAATATTGTGTCAACTTGAATCCCTCCGCAATAAAGGAGAAAAATGTTAAACGGGAAAAATGTGCACTCCGCTATAAATATAACTTGAATTAATTTGAAGATGTGGTTAAAATTAATTTCCCAAAACATATACACAGTGGGGGTGATTAAAGTATCCCAGCTGCAGAACTGTGGTAAAACCAGTGCAAAACAAAAAAATATATATTTTTGCTTATAATGGGATTATTTTTTCTTTGAAACATTTGGTGCGGTTTTTTTGCCCGAGTTGTGCAAATTGGGAATTTTTTTTATGTGTATTTCCCTTTTTTCCCCACCTTTTCATGAAATTTTTGCATAGGTTCACATTACTTCGAATTTTCGGCTTTGTTAATTTTCACAAAAATGCCACCAATTTCACCTAAAATTTGCCACAGTAGGCTTCAGTGAAGATGGCAGTGAATGGCAATATGTAAAGTGCTACGTTACCTAGAACATTGACCATTGATGCTTGGCAAACATTTTTTCTGATGCTTGCCAACTTTTATGTACTTCATAGCGAAAACAATTGGCTAATTTTCAATGGTTCACAAACGTCAGCAGAAATTGTACCCAGAAGACTTTAATAAATAAACCCCCAAATGTGTAGTGAAATGGAACTGTGAATACACAATCAGCATTCGTTCTAAGCTTTATTCTCTCAAATTAAAAAAAATATTGTACTTTTACTAACTTAAAGCAAATACCAGGTTTTTCTCCTGACAAAAAAACTTGTTAAACTTTCATCCTTTCTCCCCCTCCCATATATACAGATACATACAAATTGGGTAAACATAATAAAGAGGGAATTGGGATTAGAGATGGGCGAATCAAATCTGTTTATTGGATTTTCACTAATGTTACCCTCCAAAATCGGTTTTGTGGTGTAAAATCCGCAAATGGTTTTGGGTGGCTTCAATCCACCCGAATTCATCAAGATCCGTCATTGGATACAATCCGTGGATGGATTTCTAGAATCCAATCTGTGGATTCAGTAATCTGTTGGCGGATTCTTAAAAATCCTTGAATTGGATTATACAAATCCGTCCACAGGTTGCAGAATACGAGGAGTGCATTGGTAATAATAATAAAAAATCTGTAAAACGCAAATCTCCCTTTTTGACATAAAAAAAAAAAAAACAGAAAGGCCCAGCACAACATCCAAAGTGACAAAACATATAGTACAATACTTCAGTGCTAATCTGCTCATGAGAAGGGGTCATTTAGTTAAATCCTTTAGCTAAAGAGTTATAAACCTGCAGCCAGTATCAAGGCATGACCAATTTGCAGGTCCTAACACTACCTGCTATAATTCTCATGTACCTCTCTTTTTTTGCTGGAGGGAGAAAAAACCATACTGGGTCTGTGATACACAGGAACATGATAAAAACTGCTAATTGGAAATTGGGGCGGGACAAGCTTTTTTTGTTTTTTTGATCTTCTGAAATCTGTGGACCAAAGGAATCGGCCGCTCCGCTGCGGATCCAAATTCGCCCATCTCTAATTGGTATCTAAAACATAAATGCTCCCCTTTTTTTTACTTTATTATGAGGTCTTTTATCGAAGGAGTTTTCACAACCTATAAAAAACAATCTGACTGTCCTATTAACCTACTTCAGGAGCCAAATATCACTTGATAAACTAATTCATCCCTCTTACACACTGATGGCCTTTACCTGAAGTAATTAGTATTACAAGTTTAATCAATACAAAACTTGTGCTGCTGCTTATCTTACATAAGAGAGGGGATTACTCTATTCATCTACTCCTGATAGACCTAGTATGTGGCTTTTTTTCTCAATGCTTTCATAAAGAGGTTAATGCTCCTTCAAAGTACTGTGGTTATATTAAGCTCTATGACTGATCAGAACTGTGAGAAATTCTCAATACCATCTCAGCTAAGCTGTAGGAGGCACACAATGTTATTGATGAAATCCAGTATAGGTTGATGATTTCAAGGATGATAAATCAATTCAACTTTATTTAACAAGGGAATTCTGAAGTGCAATCAATTTTGTTTCATTTCATATTTATCAATACAATATTGTTTCATTTATGATTATTGGTGTTTGTCCAGAGATAATGTTTTTGTTAATACACATTACATATCAAATTGCTTGAAAACTTAATTTAAAATTATTGCAATAGCAAAAAGAGTTGTTTGTAGAGCACTTTAGTAGCTCGTATTTCCCATCTACTATGTGCCCATTCCTCGTGCCCTATGCTTCACTATTACTTGTTTCATTATATTTGTCTAGTATATTATTATTTTTATTATTAGTGGTAAATAATTGCAGGAGTAGTTTAATATTTATAGTAATAATAATAATGATACATTAATGATGTGTTTGAGAAGGGTTTTATTTCCGTTTCGATTGATCTGTCTTATAATAAGTCCATTGTTATGAATGATACTGTCTTTTTAAAAGTAAGCCTTTACTTTAGAAACTGTGGCAGACAATACAATGGAAAGGACCATGTAGGGCAGGGAAGCACAAACTTTTTCAGCTGCGCCCCACTGCCTGCTCAACCTTGCTCTCGCACCCCCCTCACCTTGTTCGGCGGCGTCAAATGAAGCCGCGGGGTCACGTGACGTGACACCGTTGCCATGGAGATGGACGTGTGAGGTCACTCCGCATGGCACTGCGGCGTCATTTGATGCCGCATTGCCATGGCAATGCATCCCTGCAGCTCTTCAGAATCCCGGTAAATTAGTTTCAGAGGCCTTTAGTTTAAATGCGGGGGGAAGAGCGCGGGACATCTGCAATCGCCCACACCCCCCATACAAAAATCTCCTGCCCCTCCCCCTCCTCCTCCCGTTTGCGCACCGCTGATGTAGGGCACATTTCTGTTAAAGTAAATGGTGAAGTGTTTGCTGGGATGATAAAAATGGCTGTTTAGAGTTATTGACCCATTAAATGGTAAAAACATATTTTCAATGTACAAATAGGGGTGAAAGATTATTTAACACTTTTTTTATAATATGCTTTAAGAAAAGAACACTAAATAACACGTCAAAAGATTGTTATGGGTTTCCCTTAACCTCAGAGGCTTAAAAACTAGGAAACATATAGACTGCCTATTACAGCTAGGACTACACAATTGTTTTAAAATATATAATGTAATGGTAATACCAATGGTGGAGGGAGGGCAGTCCATCCACATGGGACTTGCTAAAGTTAAGCAGAAATGAGTGAGCATATAATTTGCAATCAGGTGAATAACACCTAAAACAATAAGATAAAAGTGATGGTGTGTCATGGGAGACCAAGCATTTTCACCTTTTTACCGGAATCATAACATTGAGCAAAACAAGAAGGTAAAACAAATTGTAATTTATTCCATTGAAACAGACGTACCAATTGAGTATAGCATTGAGAATTTTTGTCTTTTTTTGTATACATTTGGCTATATATACATATATATATATATATATATATATATATATATATATATATATATATATGCAAAAAAACAAGAAAAAACAGGCGCACTACTAGTGTATTAAAGTATAAAAATAATTTATAGGACTGAAACATATAAAAAACGCACTCACAAACAGAGTTCAATTTAAAGCATGTGAGATATACTCAATCGCCAGAGAGCTGTACAAATCCATGCCAAATGGTCCGTTGGTGACAAGGTGCCTCCTCTGCTGTGTCCAGTGGTTCAACAGGATGTGTGGGTATTCTAGAGACCGGGTGGTGTCATCACTCTGTGTCCCACAGAAAGACTGCCTCCAGCTACATCTCCTTCTGTTGGTACTGCTCATCACAGGAACTTGAAGGGGTTACCCCTGACGAAGTCATTTGTGACAAAATGTGTAGGGCGTTTCCTAAAGCGGCAAGTGTAGCAGCTGATTTTATTATCCACGAACAGAGAGCCGACTTGTGGCTGTAGAGAGCGGTGAATGGACTGCCAATTTTTCATTGAACTGTGATTGTCTGCAAGTTCCTGTGGTGAGCAGTACCAACAGAAGGAGGTCTAGCTGCAGGCAGTCTTTCTGTGGAACACACAGAGTGATGACACCATCCGGTCTCTAGAATACCCACACATCCTGTTGAACCACAAAATATAGCAGAGGAGACACCTTGTCACCAACAGAATGTTTGGCGTGGATCCATACAGCTCTCTGGCGATTGAGTATATCTCATACATGCTTTAAATTGAACTCTGTTTGTGAGTGCGTTTTTTATATGTTTTAGTCCTATAAATTATTTTTATACTTTAATACACTAGGAGTGCACCTGTTTTGTCTTGTTTTTTGCAGATATCTTTGTGGATTTGGTGATCCTTATATTCAGTCTGCAGGACTCCGGTGGATTACAATCTGTGGACTCTAATCTGTGGACTGGTTGTATAAAATCACTTTTTATATACACTATACATTTTTATTATTCTCATATATATATATATATATTTGATTTGATATATTCATACATTTTTGAGTGTTTTAGTTCATAGTTTAGATCAGCTGCTATATCAAATTGTTATCGTCTTTAGGTATCCATTGGTCAGTTTAGCCCTATAATCCAATCCTATCTGACACAGCTTTTCTTAATTCTAACCAAATACACTAAGGCGCTACTCCAGTTTGATATATATGATGTGGTGGGTTCTGGGGTTAGAGATTGCTGGGATTGTGTGTCTTCCAATTGAAGAACTAAATCCACTAACCCTGAGTAGGTAGCCAGTTTCAGAACAACCTCGGCCAAACCATCTTTAATTTCATCTCTGAGACCTCTATAAAACAGGGAACTCTTTTATCTTCAGGCCAAGTGGATTCTAGTACTAGACGATTGAACTGACGTAAGATACGACAAAATGTCTTTGTTGCCCTGTCAAAGCTACAGAAGTTTGTTATCTGCTGCTTAGACGACAGCTCGTCGATATGCATGGGATATGCATGTTCCCAATGTAGGTACTGGTGGTCTGATGTTTTGGTTATCAAGATTATATTTGAAAGGGGCACGTGCATATATCCTGGTAGTGAGCTGCCTCCGGTGGTCTGTCTGCCACAGCAAGCAGCATAAAAATGCTGGTTTAAACTGATCCAGATTGATTGCAGTGGGTTTTCTAAATTGACTAACGAGATTGCCATGCAGCTGCATTCCCTCCAAAGTAAGATACAATAAATGCTACCTTAGATTGAGGGTCAGGAAGAGACATAGGCCTGCCTAAAAAATTAAGTTGACATTGGGTCAAATATATCTGATATTTCTGGGGATCCCCAAAAATACTATTCTGGTGATGCTTAAGGAATTGCTTGGGGAAAGTAATGCAGAAATGTGTGGTACCTGACTGACCACTTGAGGGTCAGGAGACCCCTGCGGAGTAAAACTGGGGGAAATAGCAACAGTCGGTGGCACCCCTCGGGTAAAGGTGTTACCTGAGCCTGGAAACTTTCCATTTTAGCAGCTAAACTCGTTATAACTACTCTGGGCACTGACATCTCCCTGCATAATTACATAGTAATTGACAAATCTCCCTGCTTGTCCTGCAAGGTTTTCGAAAAATTTCGCTGCATGTCCTGAATGATAAAGCACTGTGTACCGTGCGAAACGCGTACAAGTTTTCTCTTGCTGTTATTAATGTGCCATTAAAGCAATCTTTTGTACCAAGAAGACAGCAGTCCAGTTCACATGTTTGTCTCCAAGGCAGCTGCACTGCCTCTTTCACTCCATTTCTTCCTTGACCCTGCCTGGTAGGAGCATGCCGACAGTACCCGGATTCCCACGCTGTATCGAGTGAGTAACCGTTCATTTGTATGCACTTGCTACACTTGCCACATTATTGCAACTATTGGCTATTATGTGCACCACTGCATACTCATCTAAGACTTACCTTGTTCGCAAGGCTATTGAGTAAGCACACTAAGTGTTGTCTCTAAAGTGCTTGGATTTCAAAGTACAGTATATAGTATTGACTGTGCAGGATATTGATATAACCAGGCTTACATAACTGTCTACAAGCAAAACAAAAGAAGATCTTATGGTTCATATGTTGAATATATTCTTACATGGACATTATTCTGGTTAGCATCGCTGGGGTTTGCTTCTACCATTTTTTCCCTGAATTTTGGCTAGCGTAGCCAGCTGTATTCTGGTGGAATCCATGTACCAATGAGGGATTGAAACTTGGACTTGTCAATTTATCAGGATGTATGGAATGCTCTGAGGTAACATGGAAACCCACAAAAGACAGGAGGCCGAAATAAGTAAAAACTGACAGGGTTTATTGTTGCACTATATTAAACAAAATTGGGAAAACATAAATGGAGTCTTGAAAGAGTTCAGACATACATGCAAAAGGTTATGGTAGCTACGGGAACAAACAAGGTCCGGGGGCAAATAGTGCTAAGTGAAATGACAGAACAAACTAAAGTTAGCTGCAAGTATTTTAGCACTACATGCAAAATTTAATAGTAGCAGGAAACAAATATTAAACGGGGCAAATAGTGCAAATGAAAATACAAGACAACAAACATGAAGGTACCTGCAGAACTAGGAGCCTGAATAAAGAGAAGACCAACCTGATTGCTGACCTGTGTGACAGAGTCACTAAGTCAGTAGGCTGGAATAGTGAATGGAGAGACGCTGCAGCCAGTTCACAGAGTGTTAATCTCCTCAGACAGAAAGAAGCACACCTGCAGCCTAATTAAACAGGGGCTGAACTATCAGTGAAACAAGTGCTTTAAAAAGCAGGAAGTTGCTCACACAAGGTGAGCTTGTTTTTCCACAGGAAGGTGGAGAGAACTCTCCCGGCTTGGAAGCCGTAGCAGCTGCTGCTGCTCTAGTCCCCAGTCCTGCGAGGAGCTTTGCTGCTGGGTCCAGCTGGGACCCCAACCCAGGATAAAGATACAGATTCCTGTGAGGCTGGACACAGCCTTCTCCCCAGAACCGTGCTCCTGTTTGCTGTTTGGAGCTGAAACAGATAAGACTTTATTCTTATACGTATCGGTTAACCTTTGTGTAGCATGTTTTGGGCATGACCAGATTAGCTGGCTGTCCTGTTAGTAAGGGCTCAAGAAGTGAGTTAGTGTCCCTAACGGGACTAGGATTTAATTTTCAAGAAAGTAGTTTCTTTAAGGGACAGTGCACCCGTACTTATTTTGGTTGTGGCTAATAAATCACTACAGTTGAAAGTTTCCCATCGTGTCAAGCGTCTTACTGACCCCGCCGCGAGGCCGTCCTGCCACAGATGGTGTCAGAAGTGGGATGCTACGCCTCTGGGGGTCAGTAGATGAAGATGTGTTGAGACACTGAACTCAAGCCGAAAAAAAAAAATGATTTTTTGCTGAAGCATGGAAGTTACAGCTAGCAAGCGCCGAGTGTAAATTTTGCCCCATCGGGTATGAAAGGATTGCTGTGTAAAGCTAATGCCTTTTGCTGAAGTGAGTGAATTTGCAGCTAGCAAGTGCTGTGAGCAAAGTTTGCCCTGTCTGGTAAAAAAGAAAGTGAAAATGAATTTTGGCAAAGATGTTGCCCTAAGAAGAACCCAGAAGGTTCAAAGATTGTAAAGCCCATACAAGTTACGTGTGTTGTGCAAAGTCTGCCTCGTCGGGTGTGAAGAAAACAAACAAAAAAAAAATACGGGGTTTTAAAATGGCCACCGTCATGTGTCAGTTTTGCAATGTACATAACCATACAAAACAGTGTCCCTTCAGGCCATACGATGATGATGATGATGACGACTCGTATGTGGCCCCTGGAGGAGAGCCGTACCCACAAATGAATTTAGTATGCTGGGCCTGTCATAAAGTAGGTCCCATGGAAGATGTGTGCCCCAAAATTTTCAAAGACAAACAGCTGCAAAAGCAAGCAACGCCCTATGAGTGCAAGCAAGATGTGGAAGCTGATACCAGTGAGCGTGTACCCAGTACCACTCTCTGGAGCTAATAAAGCAAAAAGAAAGAAGAAAAAGAAAACTGTTCCTCAAATCACAGGGGAAGTGACCAAGCCACTTGAACCTGCGCTGTCAGGACATGCATCAGAAAGGCGCCGAGATGTGCTGCAGACCGGAGTGACCGGAAGAATTGTCACAGGAACGGTGGCAAAGGAAAAGGAGGAGCAAAGGGAAGCTGAATCCTTGATCCAGGGAAAAGAGGCCTTAATTTCTGCACTCCAAACTGCAAAGCGTGATTATGATGTCTTGCAGGAACAATTGAATAGGGAGCGAGAAGCTAATGCCGAGGTACAGAGGTGTATACTCCCAGCTATACAAGAGTATGCGGCTTTAAAGAAAACAGAGCATCTCTTACGGAGTGAGTTGGAGGAGCTGACGACAAGTTTGGATAAGGCCAACACCGCAATTGCTAACATGGAATCAGAGAGAACAAGTCCTGACTGGAGACTATGCTATCAGATGTCCCAGAGAGATGTGCAAAACTTCATCAAAGACTTAGAAGTTTCTCACCAAGAAGCTAGCACGCTCAAAACAGAGCTGGAGCTCTCATGGCAGGAGGGCCACAGTCTAAACACAGAGCTGGGTATGTTGAAGGAAACCCATGAGAATGCCCTGAGGGATTTAGAGACTGTAAGGAAGGAGAATGTAAGTCTGACGCAGAAAAATTCAGACTTAACTGATCAAATCAGTAAAGGTGATAAGAAGCTCCACCAAGCAGGAAAAGTGGAGAAGCAATTGATCCAGGAAAAGCTAGAGGTGCAGGAAGCACTGCAGAATGCAGAGAGGATGCAACGTGTCTCCCTGCAGCAGCACACACAGGCAACGCACTTATGGCAGAGCCAGCTGCAAGAGCTACATGCAAGTCTGCAAGCAGCCAAGGAGAAGCAGCGAGTGCTACAGGAACGGCTGAGTACCCAGTATGTCCCCACAGAACAGCATGAGGAACTGAGGGCCACGCTGTACGCCACAAGAGCATCGCTAGGGGCAGAGCTGGGTACTTTGAAGAAAGCGAATGAAACGGTCCTAAGGGATATAGAGACTGTGAAAATGGAGAATATAAACCTGAAGGAAGAGGTTTTAAACCTGACTGGTCAGGTCAGTGATGGGACTGAGAAGCTTCACCAAGCGCAGAAAGTGAAGACGCAATTGGCGCAAGAAAAAAATGAAGTACAGGCTGCTCTGCAGAATGCAGAGAAAATGCTGGAAAAAGAATGCCTCGCCCTGGAGCAGCTGAAGATCACGTTGAGCGCCACAAGAGCATCACTGGAGGCGGAGCTTAGAAGCCAGGTGACTCTGTGTGAGAGGGAACATGAGAAGGTCCAAAGACTGGAGCAAGAGCTGGAGAAGCAGAGAGGCAACTCCATCTCCATGAGTCAGTATGCCAAGGAGAAAGAAGCCTGGAAGACAGAAGCAACAGCGATACTGGCGACAAGAACTGCAGAGCTCAAAAAGATGGAGGAGGCATTGATGCAAACCCAGAGTAAGCACCGGGAAGAGGTGAAGGCCCTGAGAGGGGACTGGCAGCATCAGATTGAAGAGCTGTAAACGCAGGTTGCTGAGTGCAAGATACAGCTCGCCGAGCGGGAGAAGGTGACCGTCCGACAGGTGGCTTGCCTGATGGTGCACCATGAAACCGAGATGGCTGATATCCACAAGCGGCTGGACTACACGACCAATGAGGGGGCCCAGCTACAGCTGGAGCTAGACAAGGTCCGGGAGGAGCACCAGCAGCTGCAGGTCCAGAATAAAGAAAGAGAGACAGATTTAAGCCTTGCTCTGAGTCTGCTAGGAGACGTAGAATCGCGACTCAATTCTAACGAAGATGAACTAGCAGCCGCACTGAGTGAAAGAAGAAAGGCAGAAGGACTGCTTCAAGACCTGAGGAAGGACCTGGAGTCTCAGTGTGCTGGCCGCAAGATGGCGGAGAAACAAAAGTGTGACCTGGTCAAGGAGCTTGAGGCTCTGAAGACTGAGCGGGACGCTACGTTACGGCTGACCAGCAGGAGGTTTCTCAGATGAAGCTGGAGGAAAAGCTTGCAACCCCAAGACAGATGTTTGGGTTACTGAAGCAGTCCAAGGAAAAGGTGGCGGTAGAGATAAAACAAGGGAGGCACTCCAGGAAGCATGACCGTGATACCGTTGCAGAACTACAGTCTACTTTCCACAAGGCACGGAATGCGAAGGCCAAATTGCGATGCACTAGCACAGTAAGAATCCAATCAAACTACAGTGCCCAGGGGACACAAAGTGGATTCCTTGTCATGAGGGCAGCCACTGTGAAGAGACAGCCGCGAATGAGACGGAAGTGTGCCCGTGATCATAAGGGGAGAAAGACCGCACAGATAGTCCAGCAAATCTCCCAACAGAGTAAGTTAAAGAGTCAAGACAGAAAGGCCCAAGCCTATGAGTCTGCTGACCGTAAAAGGGAGGTGCCATGGGGTGTACTTCGGGTTAAAAGGAATCCTGACCAAGTTGAAGTACTGAAGATAAATTGTGAGGAACCCAACACTGAAGGTACACTGAGGAAGAAAGGTCCAAAAGAGAAGGCCAAACAGTCACTGGCGAGTGTATGCAATGAGCTGACCGAGGTCAATGCTCTTCTACAGGATAGGGAGACTCTGAGCACAAGAGGACAAGGACAACAATGCATCTTCAGGATTTACAGATCAAGGTCACAGCGTGGCGTAGAGTCCTGGCAGGGAGAGCTAATATACAGCAGGATGCTCAGGAACCTTGTCAAGAAGAGACACAAAAAAAGCGGAGCATCAACCTTAAACTGAAACTGGCACAAGACAAAGAGATACTGCACCGACACACTTTATTTGAGCAAATACCCGGTATGTACCTGGCAGATACCTGGAATGCGCCGCTTCTCACCTCTGACAAGCCCCGTTGTGTTTGCCTTCCCAGCCTGGGTTCATGCCTGGCTGATGGGCGGCTGATCTGTTAAATGATAATGATTAGGATTTAATAGGCTGCAATGCGTGTCTACCAGATGGCATAAATTCATGAATTGTAATGCAGTATATATATATATACTGTGCAGTATTGCAGCCAGCGGGAATAAAATGCTTCAATCCCTGCCTGGAAAATACCTCAATGCACTCGGGCAGAAAACAGTCACAAACCTCAATACACCCGGGTATACCCGAATTCGTGGGACTAGCCGAGCTCAAATAAAGTGTGTCGCCAGTGTAGTGAGGTACCAGTCTTCAGACACAGGTAGCCTGGTAATTACTCCAAAAAGAAAATGCCTAAATTGGAAGGCAAGAAAAAAAAAAAGGGGGAGGGAAGGGCCGACGTCAGACATTTTCGACGAAGATGCTGGTGCACGGGAATGGTGCACGGGCCGCTCCACAGGACAATGTTTCGCTGGGGAGAGGGATATGTGACAGTCACTAACTCAGTAGGCTGGAATAGTGAATGGAGAGACGCTGCAGCCAGTTCACAGAGTGTTAATCTCCTCAGACAGAAAGAAGCACACCTGCAGCCTAATTAAACAGGGGCTGAACTATCAGTGAAACAAGTGCTTTAAAAAGCAGGAAGTTGCTCACACATGGTGAGCTTGTTTTTCCACAGGAAGGTGGAGAGAACTCTCCCGGCTTGGAAGCCGTAGCAGCTGCTGCTGCTCTGGTCCCCAGTCCTGCGAGGAGCTTTGCTGCTGGGACCAGCTGGGACCCCAACCCAGGATAAAGATACAGATTCCTGCGAGGCTGGACACAGCCTTCTCCCCGGAACCGTGTTCCTGTTTGCTGTTTGGAGCTGAAACAGATAAGACTTTATTCTTATACGTATCGGTTAACCTTTGTGTAGCATGTTTTGGGCATGACCAGATTAGCTGGCTGTCCTGTTAGTAAGGGCTCAAGAAGTGAGTTAGTGTCCCTAACGGGACTAGGATTTAATTTTCAAGAAAGTAGTTTCTTAAAGGGACAGTGCACCCGTACTTATTTTGGTTGTGGCTAATAAACAACTATAGTTGAAAGTTTCCCATCGTGTCAAGCGTCTTACTGACCCCGCCGCGAGGCCGTCCTGCCACACCTGTAAACAGAACGTTGACGCAAAGAACTAAGACTGGGTGGGGTTTTATACCAAAACTAAGATGTCAGCTGGCCTCATGGACTGTTTTAGTTCTTACCAGTTCTGGGTCTGAAACTGACTCCTCTGTACATCCCTACAGGTCTACGAGAAGTACTGTGGGAGAAAATCATGACAGATAAAACAATGGACCACATCCAAGTCATACAAGAAGTGATTTCTCAAAGTCATGAATACGGTCTACCACTCAGTTTAGGACTCGAAGATTCCGAAAAAGCATTTGATTATGTCTACAACTCAGCAGTTCTAAAATGTATTAAAAAGACAAAGCATTGAAGAAGCTTACATTGATATTATAAAGATCATTTTCAATAATGCCACATCAACCATTAGATTACATGAAGATACAAACAACATAAAGATAAGAAAGTTTGTGAAGGGACGACACCGTCACCAAATCTTTTTATAGCAATACTTGAAGAATTGTTCAAGACATTGCATTGAGAAGAAGAAAAAGAAATCAAAATCAACGATTAATATTTGAGTCACTTACGATTTCCAGGTGAAGTTCTTTTTTCCACATGTCCAAAAGACCTAAGAAATTCGAGAACTCGCCGCAGCTAATAAGAAAGTGGGCCTCCATATGAATCTCAGTAAGACTAAAAGAATGTTCAATAAATGTATAAACTCTAGTCAAGTAACAATGGATAGGAATCTTTTGAACGAAATCAATAGGAGAATGAAAATGGGATAGAGCTCATTTGGAAGTAAAAAGACAATCTTTAAAGAGAACCATCCACTGTGCCTCGAGGAAACTTTTTGACCAGTGTCTTCTGCTTGTGCACCCATGTGGATTTGCTTTAGACATCTCAAAGAAGTATGGACAGATGTGTAGGTTGGGTATTGCCTGAAGAGACAAGGAAAAGAATGAATAGATTTGAAAACAAAAGTCAGTGACCTCTCAAAAGTGAAGAAATTAAACTGACAGTGGGCCAGAGATATTTCAAGAAGAATGACCATCGTTGGACAAATGATGGTACTCAACTGGATTTAAAGGGGCATTAAAAGACCAAGATGATGACGAAAAGTAAGATGGGAGAATGAAGTAAAAAAAAAATCTTGGAGCAATGTGGAGAAGAGAAGCTTATAAATGCAGTATCTCGTAGATCATTGGGGAGGCCCTCATCTAGAAGTATATCGACAAGGAATAAAGATGAAAAAAAACATTACACATAATACTGTGTAGCAGGCTTCCCCCTGGCCCCCCTTACTACCGCAGGAGAACGGGGACCCCCGTGGTATGTCGGGGAGCTGCTGCGGGGGCGTTCGCATCGTCGGGGGCTGCCGTGACATCAGCTACAGGGCACCGCCATCTTGCAGGAGCTCGCGGTTGAGCAGTGCAGCCGCGCACGCGCTGTACAGTGCCAGGAGTTCCGGCGGCAATGTTAAGGTTGGCGTGAGGTCACACATGCATAGAACCACCGCGGTAGCCATTACAGTAGCGCATGGCCTACCAGAGTTAGAGCATGCCCAGTATAGTGCAGCGGCGGCCATTACAGGATCGCATGTGCGCAGTAAAGATAGCGCACACGGTCCCAATGCTAAAGAGGTCCTGAGTGGACTACAATTTCCAGCAACCTCTGGGGACTGCCCTTTCACCCAGAGCACATGCAGTCAAACAGCCACTAACTATTACAGATTCTCTGCAGCAAAGGAGATACAATGTTGCGTGCTGGAGTCAGGAAGCTGACAGTGGAGCATGAGTGTGAGAGTGTCAGCAGGAGCTGGGACACAGAGAGGGGAGGGTGTCTTTGTGCAGGGAGGAAAGTAGCCTCCTGCACTAGGCCAGAAGTCTCCCCTTAGGCCCCAGCTAAGACCCTACTCACCCCCAGCTTGTGGTTACTGCAGGGACTCCCCTGAGATAGGGACAGGGTCCTGTAGAACCTAGACAAGTGAGAGTCCAGCCAGGAAACGTAACTATCCTGGCAATTGCTGTGAAGGTGAATTGCTGTGAAGGTGAATTGCGTGAAGGTATAACATCCACTGCGTTAGCAGAGATAACAGACATTATAAAGGTGGATCACTCCATGCGGGAGCCACCCACCGTTGAGGCAGAGGCATCTTGGATCATCTCCTGGAGCAAGGGATTCCAAGTAAAGGTCATCTGCGCACCCGGTAGCAGGAGCACCGGGCAGGTATTATCCAAGTCACCAAGTGCACCACCTATACACTTCATCTTAGTGGGCAGCGCTGTCCCACACGTGGGTGGGGTTGTGGGACTCTTGGGACACTTGGGACTCAGGGATATATGGTGTGAGGTTACGGCCTATGAGGCCCAGTGTTACAGGGGTGACAATAAGGTTATTGTCATTGATGTATGAGTTATGTTCTATATTGTAAACAGTAAACAGTTCTTATATATACTTCGGTGTATGTGTTTACTGTGTATGTGGGTCCTGTGTACGGAACATTCTACACTCCTAGAATCCTACACAGGTGGAGGCGCTGTAAGTAAGATCGTTCCAGAGGATTCACCCCAGGCTCTCACTGGCGGAGGCTCAGGCCTCCTGTGAGCCTGACAGGTATATTGCACCACACCAGGTAACATATAGGTTCCCCCACACATTCACTCTATCTGCGATTGGGGGTGGGGGAATACCCGTTACAACTGTATATGTATATAAAACAGTTAAATGTTTAAAACATAACTGGTATAGCATACAATGAATAGTAGGGTAGTTAGGGTATTGCTATTAACCCCTTGACTACCTTAGTGACCATGGCGGCATGAATAATGCATGCCCTAATGGCCCTTATGGCTTCCAAGGGGTTAACAGTATTATTTTTTTTCTTGGGAAGGCAGTGAGTAATTCATAAGAGTATATACCTGACATGGTATATATTGCACTGCAATATGCACCTGACATCTTCCTTTGACTATGGCTAATGCGAGGCAGCATTACTAGCAGCCAGCACCAGGGTGTTTAATCCCGACTCTGTGTTAGCCATATGGAAACGAGGGCCTTAACTGCTGTTGTTTTTGCATGTATTTAGCTTTGTGGAGCTCCGTTAAACTCGGGGAAGCTCATGTTTGTTACCTATTTAGTTAATGTCATGTGAGTTGCTCTGATTTAACGGAGCTCTGCGAATCTACCCCGAAAGGGGTTATTCATCAAGCTCTGTGGGAGCTTCAAGGCATGTAATGCCTGTTCAGCTGTGTTAACATGTAGTGGAGCTTGATTAATCTTTGGGTAAGAATAATATCCTCCTTTAAACTGGAAGTGGTTGGGATGGTGTGTACACACACACACACACACACACACACACAAACTTTAGAGCTAGGTTCTATCATTGCTTAGTGTAAACATTAGTTGTCCGGTCCAAGCTTGTAGATGGGGGTTTAGAATTTTATTATGATGTCTATGACCCATTTAAATATCTAAATAGCATTATTTGTGCTTGAAAGCATCCATTTATCATGCATGCCTAAACCTTAGGTATTTTTTCCAATGATGTTTAGGTGAGCATGTGGAGAAAATCTGTCTTGGCTCTCAGCATATCTTCATGGCCAAGATTTCCCAGCAACTGCAAGACTAGCTTGAAAATATTTGCATTCATCAGAGAAAAAACAAACACAGTTTAGCATCTAGTATAAATTGAATTCCAATATGATTTTTTTATATTGTCCATAAATAAATGATTGCTTAGTTTTAACTGGTTATATCTAGTTATAATGTATAGATTTTCTAATGAATAAACATTTTTCCCACAAATGTTAAAACTTCATGAAAAGACCATAGCCAATATTTACATAGCGGTGCTATCATATAAGACTTCACTTGGATGGGCGAAAAAGTATCTTCTGACACTGAAAAATGTCTTATGAAATTGCACTGCTTAATAAATATGGGCCCATGTGCAGTCTTGAATAACTTGAATCTCATAAGCAGTCTGCGGCTGAAGAAAAGGCAATCTTCCTCAGCGATTCCACAACAATTATGCAGGTGCTTCACCTTTGTGATGTATTATAATATTTACATGTTGGTCCATTTGCAAATTAGGTTGTAGCATGTTGGACCAATAAGAGAGTTGGTCATAGATGGAATAGTGTATACATAACTTTTAAAACCTCCCATGTCTTTTTGCTTGTATTTTAGAATAATAAAGGCATCAGAAGCTGGAAACAGTGTAAGCTTTTTTGGGGTAAAATAAAGTTAGTCACATTTTTCACTAATCAATAAGTATTCTCATCTTTCTACCACCGCACAGTCTTACAGAGGTATTGGGCATATGTAATAAACAGAAACAGAATATCTACTGTATCTCGTGTATTTATTGTGTGTGAAAGCTTGAGGATCATAATGGGTGGAAGAAAGCAATGGAATATTAATGTAATATGTACATTTTCAACACTAAATATGAAACTGGAAATCACACTCAACTAGCAGTTATAACTAAGACTCAAAATTAGGATGGTCATGCTCTTAGAAATATCATAGGAACCACAGTATTTGGATTTGTTTTTTTGCAAAAATTCGATTAGTTTGTTTTTGGTTTTACATTTTTACCAAATATGGCAGAAACTAAAAATAATCAGGAAAATGCTAAAACAACATTAAAAGTATGAAAATGTCTTAAGCGAAGTATAAAACTATAAAAACAAACCAATTAAACAAAATATTATTTCTGAGAAACGTAAAATATATATAAAATATATATGCCGATAAGTACATCAAATCCACTGATAGTTGTAAATATTCTTTCAGAGTAGACACTGGAAGGTGGACAGCTAAAATTGCACAAAGCCATTGGTGATGGTCTGGGCAGCTGTGAGCGGGGTGTGGCGTACTAGTACAGGTAACATGGTGGCACAGGTGCTAGGCTCAATTTTGTCTCTCAGTCAGACTGTCACTAACAATCTTGGGTCCTATGGACCCTTCACTGACTATGCAGTGTGCCTTCCATCATGCCCATTTAAGTCCACTCAACAAGACTGTCCACCGCTGTAGTACCACCTGAAACTTGTAGTACCCCCACCCCGGTTCAGACTTCACCAGGGCCAAGGCCTAGTATATTACCCCTTCTTTTTAACCTCAAACCCTGAACCGATCTTCCCAGCTAAAATGATAAGTCCGCCGAAACTCCTACTCAACAGTACGCTGGGGCCAAGGTAGGGAGTTGTAATCCTGGATGCCACCATTTCTCCTCGCCACTCAAAAACTCTCCGCAGCCCAAGCCATTGCTGAGTCCTGGGCCCCTGTAAGAGTTCAAGTCAAGGGTTTTGCTGGATCTTGCCAGAGATGCACTGTTGTGGCCATGTTAGGTCCTGGCAAGTCTCTACCTAAACTTCCTGAATTGGCTGCACCTGTTCTAGGGCTTAAATAGCGATCAGTGACTCCCAGCCCCTGCCTGAGCATTGTATGCATTTCCTTTTGTGCCTGTGTTCTGATTTGTTCTGATTCCTGAGCCTGCCCTGTTCCTTAGCCCTCCCTGTTCTTTTGGATTCCCTGTTGCCGACCTCCGCCTGTTACCCCGACCACTGCTCCTGTGCCACCTGCCTTAATCCCAGCCTGTACCTGGACTTGCACTTTTGCCGCCTGCCTTGACCTCTGCCTGGATCACGACTACTCTAACAGGACTCTGTCCCCTGGTTCTGGTCAGTGATCTTATACCCCTACCTCAGTCCTGCGGGTCCGCTTCCTATTCAAAGATGAGCATCGTTACAGCCCCACCTCCATCCACTAAAGTCAACATCCCTACGAGACTCGGGTCTCAGCAACTTCCCTTTCATTCTTCCCTCTCAAGTGCTACATATATATCTTTATCTTTTATCCATCTCAGGTAAATTAAACAACAGTAACACTAGGTCAGCGAAAAAATTACATCAGTAAGAACTCATTTGTATAATTACAGATGTAACGAGACTTACTGTCTTTGGTTTCATGACAAGGCATGAAATTCCGCATGCGGGGACACTTTGTGCACAACAATCTTGCTGCGGACAGGCGAAGGAATTGCATCCAGCGTTTTTGCAGCGTTGATATATTTAATTGCAATTCAGTATGTGTCCGGCAGGTGGCATAAGGAATATCTTTGTCTATGTCCAAGATGAGCCTATTGACCAGCACAATAATTTAACAGGTAATTTTATACACTACTTGAACTGATTTCAGTGGTGGGAAATTGTTCAGGTGTAAAATAAATTATATTTCTGTAGTGTACTTTTCAAACAAAAGACAATTTTTTCATAGAAAGACTTACTGTATAAACACCCAGAAACCCAGAGATGGGGAAAGATGGATACAGCTTTGTATAAGGCTATGGGGGCAATTCACCAAGCAGTGAGTTTTTGCACCAGATTGGGAAATCTGTAATCTCATGATAAAATGAAGCCAGACGTGGGATTCACTAAGAAGTGAAGCACATTTGGTTAGGTGCGGGCAAAAACATGCCCGATCGCGCAAGCTGTTTTCTTTTTCCCCTGCTATCGTTGTTAAAAATCTAAAGCATGATAGTTGATTGAAAAAAAGCAGCCGACGCTGCGTCTGCATGCACGGCTCTTACAGGCGATCGTGCATTAAGAATATTGATTTTGATCATAGTGTACATGAGCATGGGGTCTTCTGAGCTGAACCGCATTGGATTCAGCCTCGGGTACCGCCTACTTCATGAGATACAGGCCCCGTTATGGGGTGCCGGCATCCCCCTGCAAGATTTAAATCCCCCGGTGACGTGACGTGGGAGCTTTTAAAGCACAGGGGATACCGGCACCACATAACGGGGCCAGTATCTCATGAAGTAGGGGGTCCCGAGACTAAAACCAATGTGGTTCAGCTCAGGACACCCCCTGCTCATGTACACTATGATCAAAACACACATATCAATAAAAAACTATTCATTACCGTAGCGGCTAGCCACTATTGTAATGAAGCTGCATTAATGTCATTTTTATAAATAGTGTGCAGGAGCAGGGGTCTCCCGAGATGAACCGCATTGATTTCATTCTTGGGACCCCCTTCTTCCCAAGCTACAGGCCCAGATTTGGGGTGCCGGTATCTCCTCCATTATTTAAATATCCCGCGTCATGTGACGTGGAGGCTTTAAAAATGGTGGCGACACTGGCATCCGATGCCCCATGCCGGGGCCTGTAACTTGGGAACAGGGGATCCCTGAGCCAGAAATTAAAGCGGTTCAGCTCAGGAGAACCCCTGCTCCCATACACTATTAAAAAATATATATTAAAGCCGCTTCATTACCTTACTGGTTAGCCACTAAGGCAATGAAGGGGTAAAGGCCAAATAGCAGCTTTTTTGATGGCAATTGCCTCAATAAACCTTGCACTATGTACTAGGCACCCACCCCCTGTGCCCCCAACAACCCCAATACCCCCCTAACATACATTACATTTATTTTGGTTTTTTTAAAGCGCAGGAATGTTACTATAGGCTTTCAGGGGGCCCTTGAGTGGTCCTCGTGGGTGTCCGGGGGTCCTCGGTTGGTCCCCACAGGTGTCTGGGGGTCCCCACTGGCCTGCGGTACAATCCTGTTCTTTAAAAACAAAAAAAAAGGAAATAAATACTCCCCCCTACCCCCTAACACATACAGTACAGTAAAGGGCAAAATTACTATTATCCAGATATGGATAATAGTGCATTTGCCCATTTAAAATAAAACATTAAGCTGCCAAAATAAAATAAATAAAATTGCACTCACCCCTACCAGATTGCCACAATAAAGGCCATCCTCATCACCGTCCATGTCCTCTGCTGACACAAACAATACAATCAAAAATACAATCTAATGTCCCCTAGCCCCTTAATCACCTTAGCGGTTAGTAAACGCTATAGTAATTAAGGGGTTAACCCACCCTCTCCCACTCCCCACCAAGGAGGTCTAACCACCCTCACCAGGCAACTACCCCCACCCTTCACCCATTAATTTTTATAGTGGGCACATCATGCTCATCTAATATGGGCATGATTTACCTCTATAGCAAGAAATGGTAAAGGAATAAAAAAAACAGGCCCAAATAAAAAAACACATTACATTGCAAAATCAACACATTACAAATTTCAATCAAAAAATTGAATGGCACAGTGGGTACATCATGCCCGTATAATATGGGCATGATTTAACACTATGCCAGTAAATGGTCAACCTAAACAAAACAATCACAAACAAAAACCAATGCATTCAAAACAATCACAAACAAGGACCAATGCATTCAAAAGTATCTAAAACTAAAAACAAATAACGAAGTAAACCGAACAAAATTACCACCAATCAATTAATCAAATCCAAAATAAACAATTAAAACACCAAAACAAACCATGAATAAATAAAATAAATAAACTGCATCATTCAAAATCAAAAGTCAAAAAATAATCCAACATTAAAAAGCAAATCAATCAAAAGCCAGAAATAAACTTTTTAAAACACCAGAAAAAAATGCCTGAACACTACATCAATATGCAATATAAATAGCATACAAATTTAAAATCAAAGAAGCAATATCCATTTAAAATACATATAAGCAAGCATTTGCCAAAACAACCATTGCTTCTTACAGTATGTATGTATGTATGTATGTATGTATGTATGTATGTATGTATGTATGTATGTATGTATGTATGTATAACCCTAATGGGCCATACATAAATATATTTGGAATGAATGTGTAAAAAAATAATGCAATCACAAAAAAGATACGATAAAAAAAAACCTGGAAATGAAAAATAACATACATTCAATATTTTTCCTTACCTATAGATGTCTTCACCCTCAGATTCCCATGGTCACCGCAAGCTCTCGAACCAATCCACGATCCACAGCAATGGGCCACAGGTAATAAAAGCAATTCAAAGTCATTTTTTTTTCTTTTTCTTCATCTGTAAATTGTAATTCAATTTTGGGGTCTTTCTGGGTCTTCTGTGGTCTTCGAGGGTCTTCTATTTTCTTCTTCATCTGTATCTTCTTCTTCATCTGGCACGCCCTTGTTCACGAGGGGTTAATGATGTGCTCCAGTTGTTAGTATATCTGCCTGTCATCCTGCCTGCTTTTCAGCCTCTAGTATACACTTACTTGGCAGAATCTGCTATTCACATATGCAAACAAGCCAACCAACAGAGAGGTCTCAAGGCACTCGTCCATACATGTTAGTTGACGGACTGTGCCCATGACAACCCGATTAGGCCGGGATATCCGCGGGACCTAGAGGGCTTTGTTGACATTTTTGTTTAGCATGCACGAGTACTATCATGGCCGTACTCGCAACACAGTTACTAGACGAAGCACCAATGAGCAGGCTCCCTGGCACACATGCTCAGTTCTATCTAGGTTGTTGACATTAGGGGCCTCATTCTGTAAGCGTCGATAAGGCACATCACCCACTTATCGGCCAAAATGGCTACTCGTATTCAGTAAGCCTCGATAGGTGGGTGATAACGGCCTGTATTGCTGCAAAATCTTATGACCCAAATAAAAACGCAGATTGAGCGGCGATCAGCCACTTATCGACTATTTTCGGAAGGATCATAAACTTACGCGATTCTAGTACCCGCGAGTCGGCTGTCGCCGCATATCGCAGCCCTAAAAAGGTGATCTTCTCCCCAATCCGATACGCCTCAAAATTTTGGCAGATTGTTGGGGAGATGCTTCGATGAGCTGCGATAAGTGGGGACTTTTCCTGCCGCAGATTGATGCCGGGGGTCTCCAGAGCTGATAGCCATTAATACCAGCACTGGAGCCCCCCGGCATGCATCCGATGCAGGAAAAATGCATTTACAGCAACTTCATTACCGTAGCGGCTAACCGCTAAGGCAATGAAAGGGTTAAATACCTGTGCCAGGCTTACTGTGGCTAGCGACGGTGGGTGAAGGGGTAATTTGGCCCTTAGTGGCTGTTTAGGCCTTGCGGGGGGGTTGCGGGGGGACTTAACCCCTTCATTACCTTAGCGGTTAATACCGCTGAGGTAATAAAGGGGTTAACCCAACCGCTACGCACTCGCAAGGTCAAGACACCCATCCTTAGGGCTAATACCCCCTTTACCACCTCTGAGGCCTAAGCACCCACTCAGGACTGACTATACCCACCCTGTACCCATTGAGTAGTATAGTGGTACATCATACCCATATAATAATAATATGGGCACGATAAGCCTCTATAGCACTCAATGGGCACCCAAATCACAATACATTAATGCCCCAGACACACAATAATAAAACATAACTCCAAAATAACACACCACTAAATAAAAACAGTAGCCAGCTAATCCAATGAATACAAGCAATAACAACATGAACAATGAATTAATTAAACCATTAACCAATCAAAACAATTAATTCCTAAAACAACTCTGAATTATTTTAAACAGTAACCAATCAAACCAATTAATTACTAAACCAACTCAAAATTAATAGTAACATTAACCAATCAAACCAATTAATTTCTACAACAATAATGAATTAATTTAAACATTAAAATACAAAGAAATAAATTCAAACAATATCTGAAATAACCATTAAACGCATTAGCTAACATAATACAACATTAACTAAAAACGAACAACAATCGCAAACATTTGATTACCATCAAGCAGGAAAGAATCAAACAATGACATCCACATAATATACTGTAATTTAAAAAAACAATAGCAATACCAAGCCAGAAATGCACCCCCAAATATTGTCATAATAATGTATTAATCTGTACCCTAAAGTGGTACAGATTAATATATTATCAGTCAATGTGCCTCACCCCAAAAATCAAAAAACACATCCAATGAAAAAACCTGTTAAAAGAGACATTTGCAAACATTCAATATATTACTTAACATTAGAAACGGTGGCCCTCCGACTCCCGGGGGAAACAAGAAGCTCACGTACCTTGAAGGCCTCCAACAGCATCCGATGCCATCCGCCATGAAGATCCGGATCAGGTACCCAAATCTTCTTTTTTCTTTCTTTAATCACCTTCTTCTATCTTCATCTGTCACCATTTCTTGATCTTCTTTATCTTCTATCTTCATCTGTCAATCCAAAAAGCCCATAGTAGATCCCAACCGATGTTGTCTCGTTGACTTCTTGGGCTCAAATGAAAAGTCACGGCCTTAAATAGAGCTTGTGACGTCACATTTAACCTCCAAATGATTAACAGCCACCTGATTGGCTGTTAAAACCATGTTCCGACTTTAATTTTTTTTTAAATGACTCAGAATGGCTGTGCTTCATTTGCCTTTAAGATGACGTCATGAGGCCGACGTCACATGGTATTTCAGCCAATCAGATCATGGGAACCAATTCCACACTCTGATTGGCTGAAATACCATGTGCGCTGGCCATCTTGGATTTAGTGATGTCACCTTAAAGGCAAATGAAGCAAGCACAGGCGGCGACAAGAGAGGGAGACGCTCTGCGTGGACTACAGCCCCCATAAGGCTATCTGACTTCCTACGTTGGCTACAAATGATGTTGTGGACCCTGACCAGCAAGAAGGTCATCCAGAAGGCCGACCTAGATACTTATAGAGCCAGGCAATTCTTGCGAGGAGTGTCACTCACATACCCCCTTGTGGCCAGGATCTCCTGCACCATCTCCATCACTAGTCCTCCCAACTTTGAGGATCTAATGGACCAAATTCAAGAACAGGAGGCTATACTGAGATTCCAGGCCCCTAAAACCTCCCAGGATTCCTCCAAAGGGGAGAACAAGGAAACTCTAGGGAAACCGTCTAGGACTAAAGAGAAATCTGAGGATCCGACTCCTCACAGGCTGTCTCAACCAATCTCCCCGCCACCAAGAAGATTAGCTCTCCCCTCCACAGCTGGCGAAGGTTGCTCCAACCGCTGCTACAGCGGTAGCATGAAGGGCCACTTTGCAAAGAAATGTACAGCTCAAGAAAAAAAAAACACTTCCATTTGGCTGAACCCTCCCCACTCCATGACATGTAGAGTCCAGACAGCAGAAACCCCTTCCCCGCCATACAAAAACCTTCCCGAACCATGCTCTAATGATGGAGCTTCCCCACTGAACTCTTGCAGTCGGGTAGGACCAGCCGCTATCATACGTGTCGTCATGGACTCATGTAAATGTCCTGCGTCATGTGACCAGGACATTTAAATGCATAGGAGATACCGGCACCCCATAACGGGGCCTGTATCTCGGAAAGTAGGGGGTCCTCGGACCTGAAACTAACGCAGTTCTGCTCTGGGGACCTCCTGCTCATCTACACTATTAATCAAATTCAAATGTAAAAATATTTTTTTTTCCGGCGAGATTTTCGCAGAGGCGGATCTCTCTGCAGCAGATACAAGTCGCCGGGTGAGCCCTTATTGGAGGGCAGGCCCTATCACCGCTGGCAACTCGCCATGTTTGGAAATGTTGCTCTCACTGGTATTCAGGCATTTCTGCATACTGTGAGAGCATCTCGGCAAAAACATGGCGAGTTCAAAACCCTGCCGATAATTTCTATCGGACTTTACTGTATAGGCCCCTATATGTACATTAAACAAAGTGTACGCTGTATACCATTTGTATAGAAACTGTTTGTTTATTTTACCTTCAATGTAAAAGTACTATTTAATTTTTCTACCTATTGGAGTAATATGTGCCTTAATTAAAACAAATGTAATCTGGATATGTCAATGCAACAAAATATTAGGCATTAAACCAGAGCGATCACTACAAGAACAATGTAGCATAAGTATTTGCAGCAACAAATATAATTTGGAAATATGCCAATTCAGACTGTTTAAGGTTTGTACTAGTACTTTGGACTGAAGTGAAATGTCATATGTTCAAGACAGAGGGAAGGTAAAATATATGCATTATGTACTGGAGTTTATACCTTTTGTAATATGACTTCCTGGTGGTCTATATAGTGATTTATTTTGCTTCCACTTAATTACTTGCATACGTCTTTGAGATGGACATGTAATGTAATTTAGAATTGAGCAGCTCACAGTTAAGTCACTTAAAATAACACTGTTAATGGGTTCTAGAAGTTTCCTCTTTAGTGGTGCCAGTGTTATTATTGCCTTCATAATTAGTGATGTGTCAATCATGACTTAAAGAATGAAATGGCTAACACTAATGGATAAGAGAAGTCGCATGCATTTTTGATGTTCTACTCTGGTTTCCTCGGGGTAGACAGGGTTATTAATTCATAGAAATGTAATGGTATCTAAGTGATAGCATGATAAAGAATTCTTACATAAATGCATATTACTACTGTCATAAATGATTTACCACTACAGTGAAAACAATTAAATATATTTTATATAACAAACAATACCTATACAGTATAATGGCAACGAGAACAATCTGTGCCAATAACTGCCACATGCAACTGCAGAGTTGTACAGTTGGCATTTTATATGCTTTTATAACAATTTCAATTCTTTGATGTATTAACAGAACATTAAGCAGAGACTTCAGAGCTCATGGTCATTTGACTGAGCGCTTCAGAATTTCCTATTCCTTCACAAGGTGTTAATACATCATGTATTGGACTGTTGCTGAATTAAGCAGAATGATCACTAGCTTAAACCTGATAAAAAAATTGTTAGACAAAACTTGTATTTAGTGTGCTTTAATCTTAATTCCTGTTCTACAAATCAGTAGCAATAGTGGTGAAAGGTATAGCCAATCAAGGTCTAGATCCACACAGGTCCATCAACTCAGGATCCATAAAGTGCTGTTATCAAAATCAGTAACACCTGTTATTTATCAAGAGGTTAACGCATATATATGTAGTAAGGTCCCCTTTGGCTTCCCGGTTCCCCGTTCCTCTTCCCCTTACCTTCACCAGTGAGAAGGCAGTTGCGGGGACGAGCACGTTTCTCGGTGGCATCAGAGGCATGGCGCTGCCATCTTTGTTATGTCCGCGCGGGCGCGGAGGCTCGCGCATGTGCAGACGTGACGCAGCGGCCAATATATTTGAGTGCGAAGGGGCAGAGATGGCGCTCCGTAGTGCAGGGACTCCCCAAGGTCGCGCAGGCGCAGTCAAGCATAGTGGCGGCCATTACAGCTTCGCACAGGCGCAGTAAAGAAAGCGCACGAGGTCCCAATGCTAAAGAGGTCCTTAGTGGACTACAATTCCCAGCAGCCTCTGGGGACCACCCTTTCACCCACATCACGTGCAGCCAGCAAGCAAATAGAGTTTGCAGCTTCTCCTGTTTGAGAAGGATACAATGTTGCAGGGACCACGCTAGTCAGTTGGAGCTGGGAGAAGGAAGGGGGAGAAAGTGTGTAAGGAGCAAGTGGCTTCTTACACTAGGCCAGGTTACCACCAGGCCCCAGGTAGGCCCCACTCCCCACTAGGTTAGTGGGTAAGTTCATAGGGAAGGCCCCTTAGGTAGGGACCCTGCCCTTAGATGAGTGTAAGTCTAGTCAGAGACACAGCTGCAGTGCTGTGTGCTCTGACAAGAAGAGACAGTGCAGCTAGAGTAGTTGTTTTGGCTGTGTCAGGGAAAGGCCCCTCATAGGAAGAAGTGGGATTGCTTTCTAAGTTATACAGTGTGTGTAATATCACCAGTGCCAGTTGCAAGAAATATTCTGCATGCAGGGGCTAGGGTAGAGGTATACCCCCAGGGCCCAGTTAGTCCCCTGAGACACTAGAGGAATACTGTATGTTTGTAACGCCTGTATGCCCGCAGACCTGGCCAGTCCCCAGTACTGAGGTGGGAAGGGTTTTACCACGCACCCACAGCAGTGAGGGCGTGCCCGGAGTGTGGTATGGCATTGCCGGGCCTGTAGAGAGATGGTTAGATATACTTGCAATGCCTTTGGGATTCAGAGTAAGGATAGTGATGTCCGTGTGCCAGAGTCCAGGGATACAGAGAGCAGGATCGTAATGTTCGTAAGCCAGAGTCCAGGGATAACAGAAAGTCGTGTCTGTAAGCAGGGTTCAATGGCAGTAGAGAGCAGGGTAATCCAGTACAAGCAGAGGTCAAGCTAGGGAAATCCAGTGATACGCAGGAGCAGGAACAGAAGCTGGAAAACACAGGAGAGCCAAGCATAGGACTGCACAAACAGAGGTTACAAAGAACTATGCAGAGCAATGAGAGAGAGGACAGACAGGGATTATAAAGGAGGGAACACCAATGGGAGAGAGAGGAGGAGCAGAGGGTGAAGTGGGAGGCAGCAGGGATAGGAGAGGAGGAGAAGAGGAGGAGACAGGTGAGCCAGTGAGGGAGATAGCCTGTAGAGTATGAGAGGAGGAGCCAGGGGAAGCCTACAAGAGGAGCGTGTGCGCGCGCCCTCTGTAAGGTTAGAGTGCATGCGCACAGGCTGCGTCACGAGGCAGAGCATCGCGCCGCGGGGACGCCTGCCGAGAGTGGAGGAAGGACAGGAGGGGGACGCTTGCCGAGAGTGGAGGAAGGACAGGAGGAGAGACTGCAGAGGTAAGGGAACCAGAACGGGAGCCGAGGGGGGCCGTGAGCGGGGAGCACTGCATCGGGGAACGGGAGACTGAGAAAGCGTGCGTGTCTTGCAGGGAGCGCACGCAGACGCCGGGAGCGCGTCAGAGGCTACCGCAGGGGGACAGATGCAGGAAGAGGAAGGGAGAATAGCCGGGGAAGGCAAGGAAGGGATATGAGAGGCAGGAAGGAGCAGAGCGCCAGGGACACATGGAGGGGAAGGAATCCCCTGAACCGTCACAGTATCCCCCCCTTGAGGATCGATCTCCGGACGATCCAGCCATGGTTTCTGGGGAAATTTCAGATGGAACTGCCGGAGAAGTTTGGGAGCATGGATGTGACGCACTGGAACCCAAGAACGCTCCTCTTGGCCATACCCCTTCCAGTGGACGAGGAATTGAAACTTGTTTCTTGACCAACAAGAGTCGATTAAAGAGTGAATTTCGTACTCTTGTTGTCCTAGGGTAGTCACTGGGTTGGGTTTTCGGGAAGGATCCGGGAAGTGCGAGCTCTGGATAAAGGGCTTGAGTAGGGACACATGGAATACGGAAGGGATCCGCATGGTTGGAGGCAGTACTAGACGGTAGGTGACTGGATTGATTTTTTTGGTTATCTTGAAAGGGCCCAGAAATCTTGGGGCCAACTTTGGAGATGGAGTTTTGAGCCTGATGTTCTTTGAGGACAACCACACTCTGTCACCTGGCTTAAATGAAGGACCCAGTTGACGACGTCGATCAGCTTTAGTCTTTTGTTTAAAGACGGCAGTTTGTAGGGACTTAAGGATCCTTCTCCAAGAATTCTGAAGGGTCGTAACATGTGAGTCTGCCGCGGGAACGCCAGTAGGGGGGAGGAGAGGGGAAGACTACTAGGGTGAGAACCGAAATTGATGAAAAAAGGAGACTCTTGTGTAGTCTCATTCTTAAGAGAGTTGATAGCAAATTCGGCCCACGATAACAGGTCCACCCAGTTGTCTTCTGACTCAGAGACGAAGCATCTGAGATACTGTTCTAATGTTTGATTCATCCTTTCAGTCTGACCAGTGGTCTGAGGGTGGTAACCGGAAGAAAAAAGAAGAGAAATTCCGAGTCTCTGTGAAAACGCTCGCCAGAACTTAGCGATGAATTGAGACCCTCTGTCAGAGACAATTGAAATGGGAACGCCATGTAATCTGAAAATTTCCTTGGAAAAAATCTCGCCCAAAGTAGCAGAATTAGGAAGACCCTTGAGGGGAATTAACTGTGAGTGTTTAGAAAATCTGTCTACCATGACAAGAATGGTATTCATTCCTTTGGAATTGGGAAGTTCGACAATGAAATCCATAGGGATGTGTTTCCAGGGTTGTTCCGGGATGGGAAGAGGCATGAGAAGGCCAGAAGGTTTGTGATGGGCAGCTTTACTCTGGGCACAAACCGGACAAGCACTAGTGAAATAAAAAAAATTATTTGTTCATCTTAGGCCACCAAAATGTCCGTTTAATAAGATCCACTGTCCTCTTGAAGCCTGGATGCCCGGCTGATCTAGAAGAATGTCCCCAAAGTAAAATTTTGTGGCGAAACCGTGGAGCTGCGTATAAGCGTCCCGCTGGTACCCTGAACCTGCTGGGAATGTGAACCTGGGCTTTGTTGATTTCCTCCAGCACATCAAAATTATTGGCAGAGATTATGCATTTGGCAGGAAGAATGGGTTCTGTGGATTCATTAGATTCGTTCTTCGTGGCGAACTGGCGAGAGAGAGCGTCCGCTTTGATATTTTTGGTACCAGGAATATACAAAATGGTATAGTTAAAACGGGGGGAAAAAAGTGACCAACGAGTCTGACGGGATCCTAACCCTCGCGCCCCCTCGATATACAGCAAATTTTTGTGGTCGGTGAGGATGGCAATAGGTTCCTTGGTGCCTTCTAAAAGGTGCCTCCACTCCTGAAGAGCCAATTTAATGGCCAAAAGCTCACGATTACCAACATCATTATTTCTCTCGGCAGACGAGAATTTCCGAGAAAAAAAACCACAGAGATGGAGTTTTCCTTGGGGAGAGGATCTCTGAGAAAGAACTGCACCAGCTCCCACATCCGAAGCGTGTGAAGGGAAGAGAGGTATCTGGGTGTCGTAGGATGGGTGCAGAGACGAAGGCCTTTTTGAGAAACTCAAATGCCTCAATGGCTTCAGGAGACCAAGACGTGGGGTTGGCACCTTTTTTGGTCAAGGCAGTGATGGGGAGAGCAATGGAAGAAAAATTACGGATGAATTTCCTGTAATTATTGGCAAAGCCGAGAAAACGCTGCACGGCCTTGAGGGAATTTGGCAGCGGCCAGTCGAGAACAGACTTCAGTTTCTCTGGGTCCATAGAAAAACCTTGGTTAGAGATAATATAGCCTAGGAAGGCAGTAGAAGTCTGGTGGAACAAACATTTCTCCATCTTGGCGTATAGGCGGTTAGTACAGAGCCTAGACAGCACCAGTTTGGTATGATGAATGTGTTCATCTAAGTTTTTAGAAAAAATGAGAATGTCATCCAAGTATACAATAACAAATGTTCCCAATACATTCCGGAAGATGTTGTTCAAGAACTTTTGAAAGATGTCAGGAGCATTGCATAAACCAAAGGGCATAACTAGATACTCATAATGTCCAGATCGCGTATTAAACGCGGTTTTCCATTCGTCCCCCTCCCTTATGCGAATGAGATTATAGGCCCCTCTTAAATCGAGCTTGGAGAAGATAGAGGCTCCCTGGAGACGATCAAACAGTTCAGAGATTAAGGGAAGGGGGTACCGATTCTTTACCGTGATTTTGTTGAGTCCGCGAAAGTCGATACATGGCCTTAGCGATCCATCCTTCTTCTTCACGAAGAAGAAGCCTGCCCCAACAGGGGAGGTAGAATTTCAGATGAATCCTTTCTCCAAGTTTTCTTGGATGTGAGACGTCATGGCCTCAGTTTTAGGAACGGACAAAGGGTAAGACTTCGACTTCGGGAGGATGGTCCCTGGAATTAAATCGATAGGACAATCGTACGGACGATGGGGAGGCAGAACCTCAGCTTGTACCTTGTTGAACACATCCAGGAACTTATGATACACGGTCGGAAGAATCGAGAGATTGGAAGGAACGGAATCCAGGCCGGCAAGCACCTCAACAGGAGGAGCCTTGGAAGCAGACTCAGCGGAAGAAGGCCACTGGATAGGCATGGAGCCAGATGTCGGTTCCGGACCTGGTTTCCGAGCAGGAGCCTCAGATGTCAGAACTACCGAGCGGGTGAATGCCCAGGAAAAGTGGGGTGCACTTCCGCTAGTGGCACTGGAGCAAGACTGTTTGCTGTTGATAGCCAACAGCGAATACAAGGTACCCAGATGCTGTCCCCCTGTGGAAGTATCTCTTCTCTCTCCTATCACTGACACTGATCCACCATTATTGGTGATGCGACAACCGGCAGACCACTCCGGCAAAGATCAAGAGTCAACTATCTCAGCGGATACAGAGCCTGCTGTGGGCCCGTATGCCCTAGATGAGGTGTATCCAAATGCTGCCGCATGCTCTGCGGTGGGCCTGTGGGCCAGAGGTGAGATTACTCATGACCTGGCAGTGGGCCCGTTGTACATTCACTTTCCCTGACAGCAAGCGCAGGTGCGGCCGGAACCGCAGAAGAGTCCCACGGCCGTGGCAACTCCCAGTGTGTCGAAGGAACAGTCGGAGATGAGACCGGAGGAAGAGGATCCCATCGCAAGCCAGCGGAGTGGTGAGATACCCTCTTACTCCCCACAGGCTCCGATGGAGGCGCCGGACGTAGAAGAAGAAGAGGAAGTTACGGTGCGGGACCCAGTCCAAAACGGCGGCTCTCGTCAACCTGGGAGCCCGTGCGTTCCAACTCAAATGGTCCCAGGACTGGGATCCAACGCTCCCGAGATTCCAGAAAATGATTGCTACCAGGCGGTACAGGATCAACAGTGTGTACCGGCCATCTGCCAAGTGGAGGGACAATTCAACTCTGCCCTGATGTCCAGTGTAGCTGAGGTGGTAATGGTCAGCGTTCCTGATGACCTGCTGGACACTGTGAAGCAATGCAGTGGTAAGGTATCAACCCTTTACCCCCTGCAGGATGTAACAGAGACTTTGAGTACAGAGACTTTGCTAATCGCTCGCTTCCCAGTGGGAGCCTCCCAAGTGCTTAGGGACAAGGACTGTGTTGTGAGTGATCCAGTGAAATTTGCCTCCTTTAAGCACAAAAAAGAGTGCTCCATTCACCATGTGGTGGACTGCAGAAAAGGCCAAGACCTCCTGGCCTACCGCATCCATGCCGCGGATGGCTGGGTAAAGGTCTGGCCAAGAGACACTGTGCTATTCCTTCCACCATGGGGAGGAAGTAGTATGGAACCAGTGACTGCTGCACCTGACCATGAGTTTGCAGAGGCTCACGAAAGTCAAAGTGAGGTACCCCCACATTATCAGTTAGCGGCACCCCACAATTGGTCTCAGCAAACAGCTAACACTCAGCTGGCCTCAGGTATAACTGTTATGATTAAGCTATGCACTGTTGATGTTAAAGCACCTGTGATAAGTTGCATATACTATGCCCTGCATTTTTATTATATAACTCTGTGCTATGTGACGCTGTCCTCCAAGCGGAGACGTTGGTATTTCCACCAGGGGGAGAATGTTGTCAGTCCCCTTTGGCTCCCAGGTTCCCCGTTCCTCTTCCCCTTACCTTCACCAGTGAGAAGGCAGATGCGGGGGCGAGCGCATCTCTCGGTGGCATCGGAGGCACGGCGCCGCCATCTTTGTTATGTCCGCGCGGGCGCGAAGGCTCGTGTATGCGCAGACACGACGCAGTGGCCAATATAGTGAGTGCGAAGGGGCAGAGATGGTGCTCCGTAGTGCAGGGACGCCCCAAGGTCGCGCAGGCACAGTTAAGCATAGCGGCGGCCATTACAGCTTCGCACAGGCGCAGTAAAGATAGCGCACGCGGTCCCAATGCTAAAGAGGTCCTGAGTGGACTACAATTCCCAGCAGCCTCTGAGGACCGCCCTTTCACCCACATCACATGCAGCCAGCCAGCAAATAGAGTTTGCAGCTTCTCCTGTTGGAGAAGGATACAATGTTGCAGGGACCACGCTAGTCAGTTGGAGCTGGGAGAAGGAAGGGGGAGGAAGTGTGTAAGTAGCAAGTGGCTTCTTACACTAGGCCAGGTTACCCCCAGGCCCCAGGTAGGCCCCACTCCCCACTAGGTTAGTGGGTAAGTTCATAGGGAAGGCCTCATATGTAGGGATAGAAAAAATAGGCTAAAGCGCTCCAATGCCAGGAAATAAAGAATATTGTAAGCCAAAACCACTTCATCCAAGGTATAAGGAATGAGTAATAGTATTAATGGTAGTACATAATAACCACTTGTATGGGTACTATCCTCCTGAAGACAGGTGGTAGATGGTACAAGCCCACCCACAATCAGTCTCATTGGCAGGTTCCCCTGAATAATAAGCAATACTCACAAATCCTAGGAGTGGTAGGCAGGCTGTGCAGCTTCCAATAGTGAATTGAGCAGGGATAAATGGTGAAACAAAGCGCACAAGCAAAAACGGAGCAGGAAGGACCCAGAATCAAAAATAGAATAAAAGGGCACTTTAATGTGACAAAAGACCCATCCAATGCGTTTCGAACGTCACAGTGTTCTTTTTCAAGGATAAAACATAGTGCAATACCATCCATTAAATACCCTCTTACCTGCAGGCAGATTCGCGCCAAAAATAGGGCGCACGATGACGTCATGATGCAATACGCGTCATCGCGCATGCGCAGAGCGACCCGGCGCCGTCTGAGGGCAAAACTGTCCATGCAGGCAGTGTGATGCATTGTTAATAAGGGCAATGCATACGGCAACACAGTAATTCTAATGGTGTAGTAAGCAGGCAAATTCGCGCCAAAAACGGGCACACGATGACGTCATGACGCAATGCGCGTCATCGCGCATGCGCAGAGCGACACGCCGCCGTCTGAGGGCAAAATTGTCCCTATAGGCAGTGTGAAGCTTTGTTAGTAAGGGCAATACATACGGTAACCACAGTAGGACAAAAAGGAAATGTCAAAAGACAATAACAATGAGCAAACCACTGAACCTCTTATACCTAATCAAAAACGATCAGGAGAGAAATAATATTTAAAAATGCATATGACCACAAAGTATTTTAAAATATATAATACAAAAAGATTATAGTATTTAAAAACAAAAAGCAAATAATTGAAATAAAGAACGAAAACAATACTGATTTAGCTTGAAGTAACAGGGGAATAAATATGAAAATAAATATAAAATGAAATATAAGAACCAATATATATATATATGTAAAGTGAACACAAAGGAGTGTAATACAAACAAAAAAAAAGGTCAAAAAATATATAATCGGTATATGATGAAAAAATATATAAAATATGATGAAAAAAAATAACAATGAAAAATAAAAAATAAGAAATAAAAATAAAAAATAAAAAATGAAAAAATGAAAAAACAGGGAATGTATTAAATTGAAAAGATAAATATATATAAGGTAACCAAATATTAAAAATGATTAAATTTTTTTTGTAATAACTGAAAAGAGAATGAAACAATGATATATCTCTTATAGAAAATGGGCCAATTGCCAATCAATATTTAAACCCATAGGGAAGCGCGTTTGGAGAATGAAAATCCAATACGCTTCCCTACGATTCAATAAATTGATGCACTCACCTCCTCTAGGCCTATTATTAATTAATTCAATGCCCAGGAAGGAGAAATTCCTGATACCCCCCTGACCACATTCGTGGAAGTGCTTAGAAACAGGATGATTAGTGTCATGTAATCTTATAAATCTTAGATGCTCTAATATCCTGACCTTAAGAGCTCTAATCGTTCTCCCCACATATCTTTTGCCGCAGCCACATGTTATAAGGTATACAACAAATTGACTTTTACTGCGGCAAATTATCTTGAAAAAAACTTTTGGCTGGTTTCTTCAATCCTAGAAGTAGTTATGTCACTTGGGGAAACATATGATCCGATGGTTCTCACCCTACGGTACACAAATGCAGGACCAGAATCAGTGTATTTTTTGAGCACAGGGTCAATAGATAATACGTTCCAATGTCTGCAAAATCCAATAATAAATGTCCATTATTTATCTCACAGTTTAACAAACAAAGTGGGAAAATTAAATCTATCATTTCCAAACATTGGAACGTATTATCTATGGACCCTGTGCTCAAAAATACACCGATTCTGGTCCTGCATTTGTGTAACGTAGGGCGAGAACCATCGGAACATATGTTTCCCCAAGTGACATAACTACTTCTAGGATTGATAAATCTTTTATCACCAGGGGTTCTTTCAAATGTGGTTCTTGTAGCGTTTGCAAATATATGAAACCAGCCAAAAGTTTTTTTCAGGATAATTTGCCGCAGTCACATGATGACGACAACAGTCACATTAAGAAATTTTATATTAATAATTTCATAAATTGTAAAAGTCAATTTGTTATATACCTTATAACAGGGGTGAGCAAACTTTTTATGCCGAGCCCCCCTTTTCATCCATGAAATTTCTCGGGCCCCCCCTGCCTGATGTAATCAAAATCACATGACGTCAGCGCACGTGAGCTGGTTCAGCCATTGAGGGCGAACCAGCTTTGTAACGCCCCCGCCACGCGTCTACAAAAAAAGTATTTATAGCACAAATTACATAACTTAAAAATAAATATTATAATATTTGTCTAATAGCGTTCCCATTTCTGCTGTATTATTAATCTCTCTCTTCCCGCCACATTAGAACACCTCAGGACCTCTCTAACCTCTTCCAGTCTCTCCCTGTATTTCCCCCTCCAGTCCCTCTCTATTCCTCCCCTCAGTGTCTCCCCCTCCCCCCCCACTCTCTTTCCCTCCCCCCAGTGTGTGTCTCTTTCTCCCTCCCCCCATTGTCTCTCACTCTCTCCCCTCTTCCAGTCTCTCCAACTCCCTGTATTTCTCACTCCCCCTCCAGTCCCTCTCTATCCCTCCCCTCAGTGTCTCCCCCACTCTCTTTCCCTCCCCCTGTGTGTCTCTCTCTCTTTCTCCCTCTCCCTAGTGTCCCCCTCCCTCCATTGTCTCTCACTCTCCTTCCAGCCATTGCCTCTCCCCCCAGTGTCTCTCTTGCACTCTCCAACCAGCTATTGTTTCTCCCTCCACCCGGTGTCTCTCTCACACTCTCCCTCCAGCCATTGTGTGTCTCTCTCCCTCCTGCCAGTGTCTCCCTCCCTCCCACCAATGTCTCTCTCATCCCCATCCCCATGTAGCTCTTTCAGCCCCCCCTCCCCATGTCACACTCTCACCCCCCTCATGTCACTCACACCCTCCCCATGCCTCAGTCTCACACTCACTCCCCCATGTCCCAGTCTCACCCCCCATGTCCCAGTCTCACTCCCCCCCATGTCCCAGTCTCACTCCCCCCCATGTCCCAGTCTCACTCCCCCCCATGTCCCAGTCTCACTCCCCCCCATGTCCCAGTCTCACTCCCCCATGTCCCAGTCTCACTCCCCCATGTCCCAGTCTCACTCCCCCATGTCCCAGTCTCACTCCCCCATGTCCCAGTCTCACTCCCCCCCATGTCCCAGTCTCACTCCCCCCATGTCCCAGTCTCACTCCCCCCCCCATGTCCCAGTCTCACTCCCCCCCATGTCCCAGTCTCACTCCCCCCCATGTCCCAGTCTCACTCCCCCATGTCCCAGTCTCACTCCCCCATGTGCCAGTCTCACTCCCCCATGTCCCAGTCTCACTCCCCCCCATGTCCCAGTCTCACTCCCCCCCATGTCCCAGTCTCACTCCCCCCCATGTCCCAGTCTCACTCCCCCCCATGTCCCAGTCTCACTCCCCCCCATGTCCCAGTCTCACTCCCCCCCATGTCCCAGTCTCACTCCCCCCCATGTCCCAGTCTCACTCCCCCATGTCCCAGTCTCACTCCCCCATGTCCCAGTCTCACTCCCCCATGTGCCAGTCTCACCCCCCCATGTGCCAGTCTCACTCACCCCCTCTCCCCATGTCACACGCTGATGCAGGAAGCAACGAGATGCTGCTGTGTACTGTAGCACAGCGGAGCACAGCGCCACCTAATGGCCAAAAGAAAAATTGCAGCTGCAGACGGCTTTTTTCCCTCTGCTCCTGGCAAAATCGCCGCTGCTTCCTGCGCCCCCCCTAAACAATCTCGCGCCCCCCCAGGGGGGCGCGCCCCCCAGTTTGCGCACCGCTGCCTTATAACATGTGTCTGCGGCAAAATATATTTGGGGAGAACGAGTAGAGCTCTTAAGGTCAGGATATTAGAGCATGTAAGACTTATAAGATTACATGACACTAATCATCCTGTTTCTAAGCACTTCTCCGAATGTGGTCAGGGGGATATTAGGAATTTCTCCTTCCTGGGCATTGAATTAATTAATAATAGGCCTAGAGGAGGTGATCGCATCAATTTATTGAATCGTAGGGAAGCGTATTGGATTTTCATTCTCCAAACGCGCTTCGGGTTTAAATATTGATTGGCAATTGGCCCATTTTCTATAAGAGATATATCATTGTTTCATTCTCTTTTCAGTTATTACAAATTTTGTTTAATAATTTTTAATATTTGGTTACCTTATATATATTTATTTTTTCAATTTAATACATTCCCTGTTTTTTCATTTTTTCATTTATTTTTTTATTTTTATTTCTTATTTTTTATTTTTCATTGTTATTTTTTTTCATCATATTTTATATATTTTTTCATCATATTCCGATTATATATTTTTTGACCTTTTTTTTGTTTGTATTACACTCTTTTGTGTTCACTTTACATATATATGAAAAGTCTTTATTCAAAGCCGAACGTCAGTTACACATTTGTAATATTTTCTTCAATTAATGCTGGAACAGATAAGAAGGTGACTTTAGCAGAAACATATCATCATATCTTTGAGAACTATGATTATTTCAAATTTTCACCTAACTATCGTGGGTGGAAGCAGTTAGCAGTTAGCAGTTAGTAGTTAGTTAGCAGTTAGCAGTTAGCAGTTAGTCCCCTGAGACACTAGAGGAATACTGTATGTAATTTCCTTCAATTAATGCTGGAACAGATAAGAAGGTGACTTTCAGTTACACATTTGTAATATTTTCTTCAATTAATGCTGGAACAGATAAGAAGGTGACTTTAGCAGAAACATATCATCATATCTTTGAGAACTATGATTATTTCAAATTTTCACCTAACTATCGTGGGTGGAAGCATTGGATAAGGCAAAATTTAACTAATGAGGATTGTTTTTTTCACACTGCCCATCCTGAGGTAGATAGCAGGGGTTATTGGTTTGTGCTCCCAGTTTTTGCCGGTAAGTTTGCTGATGGCAACTTCAAAAGAAGAATGGTCGGGTTTAATCCATTTAAGATTCGTATTTCCCGTCCCTGCAATGTACCAACCCGGCTTGCCAATACGGTTGCAATAACGGTCCGATCGTCACTGATAACCTAGTGAACCCGCCTGATTACAATCCTTGTTACCTGACCCCACCTGTCAACAATGATTACTACCTGGCCCCGTCTGACTACCAGCTTCAGCAGTCAACTGTCAAATGACATGAGTGACCCCAGCTTCTACGCACAATACACCCCGGCTTTCCAATATGATTGCAATAGCTCGCTGACCATCACTGAAAACCTAGAGAACCCGCCTAATTACAATCATTGCTACCTGACCCCGCCTGATTACAATCATTGCTTCCTGGCCACGCCTGATTACAATCATTGCTACCTGTCCCATCTGACTACCAGCCGTCACTTGTCAACTATAATGCAGACGACATGAGTGACCCCAGCTTCTACGCACAATATACCTCTGACATTTGCTCATCTTCACCCGATTGGCAAAGTTTATAATGAAGGTAAATATAATGTACTACACTATACAGTATTAGCTTTCATTCCCAATGACACTACAGTAGTGTACAGTATGCTTGTAGACATGCACCATATAGCGCAAGTTGATGCATGCGCAGTACTGGAAATAATAGCATCATTTTTTCCAGATAAGAAACTATGAAATCGAGCAGCAAAAGATAAGGATGACGTTCGATGGAACTCTAATTTCGCTACAGTCCATCAGTAATACCAGCTTCACGCTTTTAATATTTTGTCACGCTAATATTTTTGACAACACACTACAGTATGCACTGCAGTACTGTACAGTATGTTATCGATTCAATTACTGCACGTAATAGCCTGTATTAAAATTTCACAACGAGATGTTTTTTGCTTTTACAGTATTCCACTTCCTGGTTAATGGAAAACACTACTGTATGTTACTGTTTTCTTTTATCAATGATGTTGCATTTTACAGTAAGCAGTAATTAGACTTTACATGTGTAATTAATTCGGATAAGAAACCCAAAAAATAAATATTAATAACTAAATAAAGTCCTGCATTGTGATTTCTAAACTTCACTGCCAATGTTACTGTAATCGCAAGTCAGAAAAAAGAAAATCTTTAAGCCTTTGATTCTTGGCTGAGAAATGTCTTTGTCGTTTATGCACGCATGCGCAGGAGTGATAAATCCTGCATTGTGATTTCTCAAGAATGACTTCACTGCCAATGTTAATTGCAAGTCAGAGAAAAAACGCATGGCTTTTTTTCTTCTTTATTTCTTGAAAGGGTTTAATAAATGAGTGATTTAAAGAAAATATAATGTGATGCATTTTTTAATATTTTATCAATTTTTACAGTCTGAAAATCCCTTCCTTTTTATTTCTTTAGGAGATGGCAGACACTTTTTTTTAAGGAGGGGGAATACAATTCAATACCTTCAAATTTGAGTAGGCTTGGTCTGATTTTCAAACTGTTTATGGAAATATCACACACACAGAAATATGTTCTCAAGGGAGTTTAACTTTTATTACATTTGAAAAAAGTTCAAATTATTTTCATTCTACTGTCATCACAGCTTTAGCCAAAGATGGCTTACTTCATTGCACCTTTCTCCACCCCCTCACCCTCACAAAGCCAAGGAAAAAGGCATTCTACAGTACAATACTTGATCTCCACACCTCCCCTGGCCATGGCGTTTAGATGAGTGACATTACTCGGCGTAAACAAGCCTGGATTAATTGCCTGTGAAAGAAAACAAAATGGCTGCAGGGTTAGGGAATTGAAGGCCTTGACTGTGTAACACTATTGACAGGCACACAAAACGAAAAAACTATAACCGTATCTGTAAACTATAATTAATTATTAGAAATAATAGGTAATACACAAATGTCAAATACAAATAATGCTCGTACTGTATATAATATATATTGTAGACTGTGGAGAGTGTAAGCGCAGATATAAAATGGTTAACATTCAATTACAGTACCTTTAATATAAGGCTAACATTGAAACAGGTTATTGTCAGTACCATACTTACCTGTACTATACTTTCTATACCTGTACTTACCTTACTGCAGTACAATACATTACTACATGCAGGTTGCCTGCCATTACGCTCTAAGCGTACGGGAAAAATGCTGCTAATAAAGTCAATATAATTGTTGCATTTTTGTACGGTGAGTTTGTCGTTCCAAAAACTCAGTATTCCTTTTCTTAATTCCTCTTTATTGGATGGCTTAACCACCTTTCTTATATGATCCTTCATCGCATGTCAGACCAATTCTATCGGGTTCAAATCTGGGGATTTGGAATGGGAGGGGGAAAAAATGGTGAATTAGTTGGTCAGATAGAAACTGTTTAAAACAATGAGAAACAGTTACTGTACACTGGAACACTTACTCCGGTGGTGTCTTAACCCAGTTGATCCCACTGGCAAGAATATTGGCATGAGAGGCGGTATGTTTAGGGTAATTGTCCTGGAAAAAACAGTGGCATCAGATGGGAAATGATGCCTAATGTATTGAGCAATACGGGTGACAATTTGCTCTTAAAAAATTCTTTAGACATGATTCCTGGAACAAGAAAAGAAAAAACTATGAAAAAGATGAACATTAGGGTACAGAATACACTACAGTTATACAGTGCATAAGGCTACAGCATGTGACTTTGTGCATTATTTTACCCTTAAAGATGATTATGCATCCTGGTCCATGTCTAGAGATCGCACCCCACACATGCATCTTCAGTGGGTGCTTGGGCTGCGGCTTCAGAGATAGCTGTCCTTTTTTGCGAAATACGAAAGTGGCAAATCTCTCAATAGCTTGTCAGTAAAGATGACATCCTGAAAAGTCTCGCCACTTTCGATCCATGCCCATTCTTGGTCCACTCTTTTTTATCTTGTTGGCCTCCTTTATCATAGGATATGCTCTGTAATGATAAGGAAGAATTTTAGAGGGACTGTACCGGCAAACCACACTTTTAACTAAAGTACAGTACTGTACAACACTTTAGCTGTACTGTCCTAACTACTGCACAGTAATTACAGTACAGTATCAACCCTGTTGTGTCACTCTGCATATTATTGCAATATACTGTACATTATTACAGTAAGACACCTACTTTACACGTCCATATTTCCATCCCAATCGACATCTCATGAACCTGATGCTGGTCTCAGATGCTGTGATATTGTGACTCTTCTCTAGAATAATATTGACTGTTTCTGCACGGCGCTCATCATTAGCCTCGCTGATTTCATCCACCAGGCACTTTGCTGTACTACAGTTTCAAGGAAACAAGAACAACTTGCTAGGCCCAAAAATAACTAAACAAAAATATGCATTTTAATATGCAAGACACTTTTAGAGTCATAAAATCAGCAGGAGAAAAAAAAAACCATTCATATTTTCATCTAAAAGTAGTGCAGTCATTTTTAGGCTCGAATCAAATTGCAAAGAAAACAAGTAAAAAAAAATGCATTTGGAAATGCAACAAGCTTATGCAAGTACTGTAATACAGAAATTACAGAATTAAAACAAAAATACTTACTCTGTTGTGACTGGGGGACTCCACTTGACACTTTTTGCTTTACCATGGGCATGATAGCTGACAGTGCTTTTTGCTAAACCGAGGCCCAAATTAACTAACTAGCGTTGGATCTGTAAAATTCTGTGTCCTTTCTTGTACATATCTTGTATTCTCAGATTCTTTGAAATCCTTTTCCTCGGCATCGCTGCTTTAGAAAATAATTCAAGCAGAGAGGAATGTATAGTCGATGTATATTCAATGTGCATTGAATCAATAGAAGTGATGGTGTATTTATAATGTAATAGACTTCGCTCAACAGGTTTATTATACAGTACGCCCACTTTTAACACCTGCAGCTCGTGTCCATGCCCACCAAACAATTCAAATAGGGACACAGTGCATAAAAGGTGACACAAATGGCATAGCCTCCCACACGCTGATCTCTATCTGAACGAGCTCTAGTACAGATACTGTATTGTGCATTTTTCCATCTGCATTAATGGATCTGATTTTACGGACGCAGGAACCTGCTTTCTTCTGCTGTGCTGACCATGAAAAAGTGAAAGTCAGAAGCTGTTTCCAAGCCAAAGGTGCCTAAAGAAAAGGTTCCAAAGGCTCCAAAGGCAAAGAAGCCTGGTCCTTTGTACGTGAAGAAGAAAATGGCCAAAATCGACCATGACCAAGTTCATTGGCCGGGCCCAGAAGTGCCCCTGCACCCACCAAAGCCGAATTTGACATCCCAGACATTTCATTGCCATCAACGCTGATGTTCGTCCCGAAGTCCCCTGCTCAACATGCAGGAAAAAAACCCTCCTTGGTGCAGGAAACTCTCCCGGCAATACTGCCAGGTAAGACACAGTGTTCCAATCCATGCATGCCAAGTCCCCTCCCCAAAACCTAATGTAAACCTCTAGTCATAATGTAAAGTGCTGTACCTGAAGACATGCATTCTGTGTCTCCTCTCCCCCGACCCCTGAAAAAAAAGCAGAAGATACAGTTCTGAATAATTATGGTCTGTACTGGTGTCGTTATAATATTTTTTTCTATTTCTGTTTTGCAATGCACAGGAAAAACCCCTCCTTGGTGCAGGAAACTCTCCCAGCAATACTGCCAGGTAAGACACTGTGCTCTAATCCAGCGGTGCGCAAAGTGGGGGGCGTGACCCCCAGGGGGGGCGGGAGATTGTGCTGGGGGGGCGCGGGCAGTTGCAGAGGCCCCGCGCTCTTCCCCCAGGCATTTAAATTAAATGCCGGGGGATCGCGTGAGGCCCCTGCAACTGTTTACTTACCGGGATTCAGCCGTCTGTGTTGCGTCGCCATGGCAACGCGGCATCAATAGACGCCGTGGCACCATGTGACCTGACGTCACACGCACATGCAGCGTCATCTGACGTGCCTGAAGGAAGGCAGGGGGGCGCGAGAGCCGGGGGCAGAGAGACAGGGGGGCGCAGCACAAAAAGTTTGCGCTCCCCTGCTCTAATCCATGCATGCCAAGTCCCTTCCCCCCAGACCCCAAAGCCAAATGTAAACCTCTAGTCCTAATGTAAAGTGCTGTACCCGAAGCCATGCATGCTTTGTCTCCCCCCCCCAAAAAGCAGAAGATACAGTTCTGAATAATTATGGTCTGCACTCGTGTCATGGTACTAGAATGTAACATTGTTGTGGCAATACTAACTTGAAAGTCTGACACTTAGTATACTGTAGCAGCACTAATACACACTGGTTGAATAAGTCCTGTATGAGTCCCCTGAAGAAGTGCGCATGCGCACAAAACGCGTTGGGCAGTTTGTGAGAGTGATTGCATCGAGCAGAGCAGAGCAATACAAGAGCGCGACGGAGCACAGAAGCAGGAGAAGGGAGTTTCGGAGACTTGTCCCGCCCTCAGTGACGTGTTTCCGGTTACGGAGCGACAGACGGCATCAGGAGAACCAACCCATGGTGACGCATATGATGATGCAGAACTAAGGAAGTGTTTGGAGTCTCCCCCGATCGCCACGTGTCCATCAGTAGCTGCCGCCGGACTACACACACTGTTTATCCCTGCCTGTATTGTCTGGACGTCTTCCTGCTGTCTAAAGATTGGATTTTCTTCCATTGGACATTGTCGTCATTATTTGGACTACACTATTGTTCCTCCATTTGGACTTTGAGGTGCCGGTCTGTATTGTTATTTTCTGTATGAGTAGCAAATTACAATTAATCAGTGACTCTTGGTATACAGTAGATCATGATGAAAACTTGAGAGACGATGTAGGCAATTTTTAACCATAATATACGGTGCAATTGATAATATAGAATATTGTCTCTTTCTTTACAGACCCAGATGTCCTATAAGCACCAGCCATTGCAAAGAAGGAAAAGACAAGATTGTAAATTTTGAAGAAGAGGCAACATTGTATTGTTCTATTATTATTTGATATTTGTACATTTTATTATGTACAAAATACAGTATAAAGCTAGAAAATTAAATATTTGCTTCTATTTACAGAGGCGGCACATTTTATTTGAGTGCGGCTAGCTCCGCAAGCCTGGGGATGCCCCGGCATGCTAGCCGCACTCCCTTGGCGTGCCGCGCATCATCGACTGCCTGCGCCCCCTGCACGCGTGTCCAGGGCTCCCCGAGGGAGCCCTGGTGTCCCGCGATGTGGGGGACGGCGGCAGGGGGTTCCGGGGGACCCGGCGGACCCGGCAGCAGGAGGGAGAAAGCCCCGATCGGAGGGCGCTCCTCCGTGTCTTCGGCGCTCGCCCGGCACCCTCTGGCGCGCGCCAGGTTACTGCTGCGGCCAAGAACGGGCAAATTCTCGAATAAACTCGGCCGCAGCAGTAGATACACTAACAGCAGTACTCTGTGAGGAAATGCACTGTATCTTACTGTACAGTAATTTACTTAGAAACATCAGGACATGCATGCGCAAAAATTTGATGACACGCATATGCGTTTCAACAAGGTTCCAATTTGAGAAACACTAAATCGCGGAAAACATATTTCACATTCAGCAGAAGAGGCAACGTTGTATTTTTAGCTAAGGAGCCTCAAAAAGGACTTATATCCCATGTATACTGTATAAACTCATAAGGTTAATCTTCAAATTACAATTACACACACTTGAAGTACTGTACGGCAATAAAAGACAGGTTGAATTGCAATTAGAATTTTAAGACAACAACTCGCGATCGCCCACTTCAGTTTCTCAACTGTATTGAAGACAATGCTAAAATGCTATTTTCTGCACTCGATCAAAAAACTAGTAATGTCGCATTTTACCGCGAGAATATTTCGAGAAATCACGCACCATGACACAACGTGTGAAATCTATAAGAATACAACGCGTGAAATGTTTGAATAACAACGCAAAATTATACAACGCGTGAAATGTTCGAATAACAGCTGCTGCATCTGTACCTTTAAACTCTCTACCAATCAGAAGCGATGTGGGTGACTAAAATGAGCCAATCCGATGAGGTGCCATAGCTACAACAAAAAACCTGCCCAAGAGGATTGTCACATTGGCAGGGAACTTTGAATCTAGCCAATCCAAGGAGGCCCCTTCAGCCACATCAAGCCACTTCAGGGTTCCAGGCACCCTGCTGTTTTTGGCGCCATGTTGTCAGAGCAGAACAAAGTTCCGGCTTCGTTCTGTTGCTTTTCCCAGCAGGCGGTCGACTTCTCCCTTGTTCGCCAACAATGAGCCCACAATACACACATACAAAACAGGCCAAATATACATAGCTAACTTGATGCTACTTGCCAGGCATACAATGTCTGATATTTACACAGTGATTACAGGGATTACAGCTCCTCTTCTGAGAGTCCAGGTTGACCCCTGAGTGTCCACAATCTCCTAACAGAGCGGTATCACTGCTTTTAAACATTTGCACATATGCATACTTAGACAGCACCCCTGTGGTCAGCAATAGCCCTTTGTAGCCCACAGTTATACTGATGAGAGTGGATAGAAGGTCAGGGCTTCATCCTCCTTTTAGGAGCCCTGCTGTCCATTTCATCACAGTGCATATAGTTATCCTTTTGTATTATTTCTATGCAATTAAGAGACGCGTTGCAAATAACTGCAGAAACTAAATACTTTTATTTTTACCTTGATATACTTGTACAGCCCCCTTATAGATATACAAGCATTATTACACTCTCTCTTTTTCTGTGTGTATGTGTGTATCTCTCTCTTTCTCACTCACTCACTCACTCACTCACTCACTCACTATGGGACTAATTCTAGATGTAGCGGTCAATAGGGTCATTTTCAGCCCAAATTGGGGAATTTTGGCCACCTTGGCTTATATACAATAAGCCCCTAACTTTCCTTTTCTTCTGTTCCCTCTTTTGCCCCCTCCTTCCCCACTCCATGACTTTCTTCTTTTGGGAACTCTCCATCTCACCCTCCCAGTCACGTGGCTCAAATATGGAGGAGACGCTGCGAGAATTCTTGTTCTCACTACATTTTGACCCCAAACTAAATACATTTTTGAAAGAAAAAATAGAGTTCACCTGAACTCACCCATTTCTAGTGTCTTGAAATATTACTTACAAAAAATACAAATTATTATCTTACTAGGTACATTATTTGCATTGACATTTTGAAACATGATCTTGTCGTTAGAATTAGTGTAAATCTGTAGCATGTATAAGATGCATTTACTGTATATTGCATCCATGTAGTTATACATCTGCATTAATTGTGTACACTTCATTTGAGATATGTAGCTTTGAATATATGAATCATAATGACAAGAAATAGGAACAAGACAGTGACATAACAGATTATTACTAATAAATGCCTGGTAGCAGTGTTATTCTGAAACTAACAGTGCAGTATTTGCAATATCAGAAATGAATACGTAGACACCTAATACATTGATACCAAGATTATGGTAAATATTTGTTTTACTTCTTTTTTTAAAATAATTATGTAGATCTCTGCAAGTTTGCCTCTCCATTTCAATCGGAATATTTTTTCAAAATGCATAAACTTCTGATATAAATCATAATGGATATACAAGGATCAACAATTTGTAATATATGCTTACTGCTTTAGAAGTCACTAGGACAGATCCCATCAACAATATTTCATTGTAATTGTTAGATCTCTACAGATCAGGTTATCTTCTAGGGCAAGCAAAACACAACTTCTCCCGGGAGCATCGAACGCAACGGATATGGAATTCTTTCAAATAGTATGGCAGACGAGCCCGGAGCTGTAAGAATTCAAGGAGACTTATGGTTGAATTCTCACAACTAACTTTAATGGTTCACAAAGCAGGTTTTATACATAAGGCAGGGACAAAAATACAGTTGTCATCTGTTACAAATATGGGTACACATCTAAATTTACATGTAACCTTTACATAATGCCTTTTCTATAGATCTTAAAACTTTTAACTGCTGAGCAAGAGATATATACAATGGTGACTTATAAGGCAGTCCTGTCCTCTGTAGTCTTGTTTAACAGCATATGACAGGCACAAAACAGTTGGTCTCAAAGCTATTTACAATAATCTCTGTGAAAATAGCAAGGCCAGCGTATACTGTTTAACCTTATCAATTCCAGAGCTACAGAAGACAGTTTTAACCTTACAGTAATGTTGAAATAAAAACAATAGTTTTACAAGTGGGAATTAATTAATCTTTCCCTTATTAAAGCTGAACCACCCACAAAGAAAATGTGTACATTTACCAGATTACAAATTTGGACAACAATGTGGTCCGCAAATGGAAGTTGTTTTCTACAAGTATTCCTCCCTTGATGCATCATAATGGAAACCACTTTTGTGTACATTTTTGACGATGTCATGCATTACAAATTAGTAAAAAAATCACTTGATTCATATTTGCAAGCACACTATCTTCACATCCACACTAAGCACCAGGAAGGCAGCTTGCAGCCATGCATTTATTAATTGTCTGTTTTCATTTTATGCAACATCCCACATTATCATCTTATAATAAATAGCACTAGCTAATATCTATCTCTAGTAATTATATTATTTGAATTATTTACGGTGTACGAAATGTTCTGTTTAAGATGTACAGCAGAACCATACGTAAGTTACAAAGCAGACTTATGTCTTAGAAGAGAAATTATCAATTGCATTTTTATTTTACATAACTGTCAAAAATGAGGGCTTTATCTTTCCTATCAAATTGAAAGACATGGTCTTGCAACATTCTCTAAGTAATAATATAATGATGACATGTAATAAATGGGTCCACACACACAAAAACCACACAATTCAAAATAATGATTCTTAAAAAATACATTCTTCCAAGCAGAAGTAGCGCTTGATTATGTTTTCTATTAAGTTTCACATTTGTTACTCTATATATATTCAATGACTAGATGAAAAATATTTTTAGTATGTATAGTTTTTACCTAACAATCTTTGGTTACTGAACCATGATCTCTGGTGGAAAACATTTCACTGCTCGTGTTAGTGGCTCACAGACCTTTTCTCAGGGTTTTGAGCCAGACGAGGTTGTTTGGGCTACCAATGGATAACTTCCACATGTGCACATTGTTTGCTAACATTTAAATGGAGGTAGGTGGCACCTCCCCCCAGAGTTCACCACTCCCCACCTTTTTAACTTGGGAGGTTCTGGCATTTTGCTGAATGGACAAGACTCACTGCAGTTCCTTCCCCTCATACATAGGTAACTGGAAGGGTTAACAGTTTTAGTGTTAGGACCTGCATTTTTGGTTATACCGTGACGTTTAACTAAATAACCAAGTAATTACTATTATTATTGAAGTATTTAAACTTTATACTTATTACCATATATGTTTTGTCAATTTGATGTAGCATTGGGCACCCCTGTCTTTTGTTGTATACCTTTGCCATGCTCAGTAGCACTCATTTTGGCACAAATATATATTCATGATGTGGTGGGTGTGGGAGTTTGAGCTATCTGGGAATGTGTGTGTGTTTGGTGGTCAACATTTTGTTCTGTTCATGTGTGCTATTTCTGTTGTAAAGTTAGAAAGTTGCACACGAGCAAGAATGTTGTTATGTACATGACGTGTATTACTAGCCTAGCCCATCAGAAGCAAAATTTTTAAATGACTAAAAATATTCTAAGCACATATAGCCACAGCAAGTAAGCACGTATGATATAATGGGGTAGAGAAGATTAGCACATTTTCCAAAAACTAATGAATAGCATTGAAAAATGGAAAGCGTTTAACTATATTAATTCAAAAGAATATGTAATACAGGCATACCCCGCATTAACGTACGCAACGGGACCGGAGCATGTATGTAAAGCGAAAATGTACTTAAAGTGAAGCACTCCCTTTTTCCCACTTATCGATGCATGTACTGTACTGCAATCGTCATATACATGCATAACTGATGTAAATAACGCATGTGTAACAGGCTCTATAGTCTCCCCACTTGCGCACAGCTTCGGTACAGGTAGGGAGGCGGTATTGCTGTTCAGGACGTGCTGACATGCGCATGCGTTAGCTGGCGTTTGTTTATTGGGTGATTTGTCCTTACTCGCGAGTGTACTTAAAAGTGAGTGTCCTTAAACCGGGGTATGCCTGTACAGTAGAAATGTATTTACTATGATACAGTATGTGGCCTTATTGGAATGTGAGCTTTATGAAAATTAGGGAAACATTGCAGATTGTTTTTATAAGCCAGTTAAAGTGTACAGTTATTAAAGAACTTCACTTTTCACAATAGCTAAATGACTACCATAACTATAAAGGAAAAATAAATCTAATTCTCTCTGTAGAAAAGAAAAACTCCAAAGTGCACAAATATTTGCACTGGAGCAGAAATGGAGCAAGGGTGATTAATGCATTGAGGAGGAGTGGCTCAGTGAGGAAAGACACTGACTGACACTGAGTTTGAAGCTGGGTAGCCTGGTTCAATTCCCAATGTCGGCTCCTTGTGATCTTGGGCAAGTCACCTTATCTCCCTGTGCCTCAGGCACTAAAAATATAGATCGTAAGCTCCACGGTGCAGGGATCTGTGCCTGCAAAATGGCTCTGTAAAAACTAGCAGTGCTATACAAGAACATGCTATTATTAGTATTATTATGTATCCCCAGTCCCCTCCAGCTCCCAGAGACCCTCCTCCTTTTCCTCAGCGCGGTCGCGGGTGCCGCCGGAGCCAGCGACGGACCCGCCGGCTGTTTCCAAAGGTGGGGGCCGGAGCAGGGTGCGTTCTGAGCCTCAGGATTCTCAGTGGCGCACTCGGCTAGCGGGGGCCGCCATGATGGTTTGCACGCGCATGCGCAGTAGTTGTGCATGCGCAGTGAAGTGCGGGATTTGCGGCGGCCATTAGGAAGTCGCGCATGCAGTGGAATCGCGCACGCGGCCCCAATGTTACAGCAGCCTCCACGGGACTACAATTCCCATGAGGCAAAGGGGGACATACACCAAACAGCCAATAGGATAGTAGAACAGAGTTCAACAATAGTGCTCAAATGACTATAGGTAAACAGCTACCCTCCATTCCTGTCTGCACCATGGTGTTCAAATAAAGAAGTTTTTTACCCTCCCGCTGTGATCCTGATATATCCTCATTGCATGGCTGTGCTCTGCTTCACTGCTTCGAGTGGAATCTCCATTGACAAACAGCCAATAGGGCTCAAGGATTCTCGGCAGTTGCAATTAGATACATTTTGCGGGCTCTGCGTATGTCAGTTGGAGCAGGGAGCTGGTGAGTGAGGGTGCTGGGGAGCAGTAGCCCCTTGCACTAGGCCAGATAACCCCCAAAGGCCCCAGATAACGGTTACTTTTGCCCCAGTTTGTTGGTTGCTTCAGGGACAGGCCTTAGAGAAGGAGATCTGCCCCTTTAGCTATTTGGTTAAGTAAAGAAAAAACTCTGTGGCGCGCAGACTGATTTCTGGGTCTGGGCTCAGACCCCCTCTATATATAAAGACTATCTTCCCAGAGACTCATATATATATATATATATATAGACTATCTTCACGGAGGCCACGCCAAGCAGTGACTGCGGCCTGCCAGCTGCAGACAGATCCCCACAAGGTACAGACGGTGCGGAGCCGCGGTGATATTATCCACGCCGGAATTCACCCCATGCGTAGGAGGACATCACATCGGATCAGGCGGATCCAAACCCTGTTGTATAACGGCACCCGTGGGCTGGAGCCCCGGGCAGGTACCTATAGTAGTGCACTAAAACTTCAAGGGATAGCGCTATCTCCAACACATTAAGTGGGTGTGGACATAAAGGGACATCAGGGGATTGGTGCCTAGCACCCAAGTACTTTGGAGGAGGGAATATTTATGGTGATATGTGCATCCGGTGCACTTCTATGTGTATGGTTATATGCATTATTCTGTGTGGTACAGGTACCGAAGTTATTAGTATTAGCAATAGTAAACTGTTATTAGCATACACTGTGTGTGTGTCATATTATTGTGGTTCCTCTAAGAGGCAAATACGTGGTTTACCATCTGCGGGACATACAGAGGATAAACTTCTACTGGTGAATCGGCAGGAACATTCCTTTTGGACTGTCGCTGTGATCCAGGATGTGCTTACCTCGCTGGCGGTGATATTATCACACAATGCTTGTTATTTACTACCTTTGTGAGTGTTCTTAATCCCTCCCCCAATCCTTATTTTTATATTAAATGTACAATTTTACGCTATGGGGCGTGCACTCTCTGTTCTCTTTTCGTTTCTATAGAATCATCATTGGAATTGGTTCTTCCATTTGAGAGCAGCCGTGGACCCCTGGAGTATTTATCTGTTCTGTTGAACGTATCAGGACTCATCTAAGGGTTGGACTTTTGCACATGTTTTTTCCAGTTTGGAAATTATTATATGCATTTACACTTTTGTATGTTTTTAGAGTGTATACGTTTTTTCTGATTTTTTTTGTGCACTACACACATAGAATTATTCCATATCACATAAGCTAGGGTTCAATCTCTAGAACTATTTATTTTTCACCTTATTTTTATACATTATCACACACATTACGATTTACAAATTATATACACCAGTTCACAAGTGGCGCTATTTATTATAAATATAATATGGAATAGACCAGCATTGTAGCAAGTAATGAATATTGTACATTATTTTTTTATAATAATTACCCAAAAACCTCTAAAGCTAATATAAATAAAATATTGTTTTTTCTATCAACTAGTGATACAATGGTTAAAACCAAAAATGTGTGTTGAGCAAAAAGTGTGGTTCCAGTGTGTAATCCTTTAGATACACTATGTTCTTTGCAGAGGGCTGTGGGGCCTTGGCCTAATAAGCATAATCTCATTACACTGCAAATAAAAGTTTCCTATTTATCTCCAGATTTCAAATGAATCTAATAAGGCTTATGATACAGTCAACCAATACCCTAATCATATTTCTGCCTATCTAAAAGCAATCAGTAATTGTGTTATAGCAGAACGTGCTGACAATACCTCTGACACAGAAAGGAGAATGAGAGCCCAGCTGTACTAATTAAATTAAATGCTAGGCTGATGGAATACATTTGCTGAAGCTTGGAGAGTATGGGTGCAGAATTAATAAGCATTACAGCTTAGAGCAGGAGATGATATCATAATGGATGCAAGGTTTTGATGTGGAGAGCCTCATTGAGATTCAATGTACCATAATGTACAGATGTGACAGCTGCTTAGAGAGGTGCAGAACTTTGTACAAAGTGCACATAAACTTTTTTTATTTATTTTGTAACTCCCAAAGGATCTATATATTTGACATCACCTGAAGACTTTTATTTTTATCTAGACCTATGCGGCCACCCACATTTTGGGTTCACTACATATTGCTTTGGAAACCCCCTCAGTAATAAAGTGCTTAATGCACATTTTAATGTTATATATTTATCTCCTGTGATATGCCAATTAAAATATGCAGAACTGATTAAAAAAAATACAATATTTTTGATAAGTTAGATATACGACCTCTGAGTTCCACTAGCCTTGATTTTATTCTTAAACTATCATTTCCTACTTGTCACGATTATTTATTCTGATCAGGTTCTTCAAAAATGATTCAAATGTAATAGAAGAAACTCTGAAATATGATGCATTTGCATTTCTAGTTTGGTATAGATTACACAGGCTTTCAAAGGCATTCATTCTTTTGTAATGAGGGTTTGCATGTGACATTTCAGAATGAGCACACAGTAATTCCTGCTTCTTAAATTTATGGTATTATCACTTCGACTGTATCATTTGGACAGTGGTACAAGGGAGTTTTCATTGGTTATTACAATTCTTGGTGAAAAGACAACCCAAGATGTCTGCCATTAAAGTTCTTCCTATGGCATCAGATTTGCATTAATTTTTTTTAGTGTTTATCTGACGGCATAATAATGTATTTGACATAGAAAAATCTATTACAATTATCACTGTTTCTCTCATATTTTCCTGTAAAAAAAAATGTCTCCATCTTTCTTTTACAATTACAAAATTCAGTGTGTTCCTCGTGATTACCCATGTGTAATCGACAGCCTTTATACTATAGTACTTCACAAATTACATTAAATGAACTGAAGCAGTAGCTCAGTGGGGATGTCACTGCCTACGAAGCAGGTGAAACTGGTTCGAATGTCAGTGTCATCTTTTTGTCACACTGGGCAAATCCCTCAATCTCCTTTTGGCAGGCTCCAAAATTAGATTGTAAGATCTACGAGCAGGGAGTTGTTATACCTGCAAAAGTCTATGTACAGCACTGCATACACTGTCAGTGCTACATAAGAACACATGGCCGGTAAAGGATACTGCTGGCTCACTTCTTAAAATACAATAGCTCATGGACACATTGGAACAATGTAATAAATTACTAATTGGTAGTTAATACTTTTCGCACTAACTCATTCTCAAACCAGTGCTATAGAACGGGCCTCGGCTGTTTATTTGGTCATTTAGTTAAACGAGGAACTAAACGTACTGCACGACATGCATGATTCTTTGATAACAAGAATGAGAAATGAATTCAGTGCGTGATAGGAATGTTAGAGGTTCCCTTCTTTAAATAAAAATATCACTTGTGAGCACATTCACATGTCTTAGGCTAAGTCCCCGCTGGCGCTGAGTGCGCTCATGCTTGGAGAGCGCTCCAAGCATGAGCACCGGGTGTCCGGCTTGTACGCGCGCGCGGTCGAGGGGGCATTACGGGCAGTTCAGCGTGCAGGTAAGTATAGATTTTTTGTTTACCTACGCGCCGATCGTGGCTGAGCGTGTGTGCAAGCGCAAGAGCACTGCACGCACCACGTGAGCGGGGACTTACATATCTATCTATATATATATATAGATAGATATGTAAGTCTCCTCCGCAAGCGCCACCCGCTCAGCCCGATCAACGCTAGCAGGGACTTAGCCTTAGTCAGTTCTACAATCCTGCATTTCTCCATTATCTCTTTGCATGCAATGCTTCCACTGCCGCTATGAATTCTGGTAATGACATGGAAACGAGCACTCACAGTGTCACTTTTTTTTTTTTTTTTTTTTAAAGATATTGCTTATTGTGTACAACCAATAGCAAACAAACATACACTGTAAGTAAGAAGTAAGTAAAAAGTAAGACACTGCACTTAAAATGAATTTGTGAGAGTTTATGGCATATCCCACGATTCCAACTTCCCCCTTCCAGCATTAAACAACAATATGTCATGTCATATGACCCTACAGGTGGAATCAAGCGGGGGAAGTAGCATGAACATGATGGCATCACTATGCATCACAGAACATTAGCTCATTGTAACAGTCCTCAAATCCCTTACTTGAACACTATTCTAAAAATATTTTTAAGAAAAATCTGTAATAGCTACTAAAGTAAACAAAAGCGTACTTTTCTTTAAAAATATCAAGGAATGTGTTTCCAGTTAACAGATGGATACAGCACAGTGGCACCTCTATACCTCTCATCTGTGTATCTGTAAACATCTGCTAATGTCCCAGTGATATGCACTATACGGCATGTTTATAAATAACTATAAACATTGATTAATTCATTCTGTTATCTTTTAATTAAGTGCTTTGTAATATATAGTAAAATAAAAGCTTCCTTAACCCATAGCCTATGCATGCCCTCATTATCGAAAGGAATATTAATGGCTAAAATCACTACACCATTGTTGTTTATTTTACAACATACTTAAAAAATCCTGTTTGCAAGTATGTTGTAAAAGTTGTTTTGACCATGCTGTGGATTATAGCATTGTAGTGACATCAGACCGAGACAACAAACGACCTATGTGGCTACACAGGGATAGTTCATGGGATTAAGGACCAGTCAGTATGAAAGAACAACTCTGTCCCGCAATTCAAATGGGCATATAAAAAAACAGCAAAGAGCAAATTGTGTCATTTCTAACTATACTGTACATCTATGTGTCCATGCTCTATTTTTTGTCCCAATTTGATCTACTTGCACCGTGAACATTTTGGGGAGTGGCTATAGGACGAGATAAGGGAGGAGAGAGTCCGAGCAATGTTATAATGAGATATATCTAAAGTTGGTGCAGTTATTCTCTGTCTTTAATCTGCCAGGTTAGTGTGGCTTGTTCCTCTGCAATAAACGAGATCTGGGCCAAATGTAAGAAGCAAGATTTGAAAGATTCATACTTATGTCACTGCTTGTAGATTGATGGAGATGCTCTATGTTAAGTTCATATTTAAAGCACATTGCATCATTTTTTTATATACATATCCCCCAAAGACGTAAAAAGAAAAACCCTGCATATACCCCGACAGACACCTATAATCAACTAAATAAATTAGATGCTCGGTTCAGTTATGTGTGAAAATAGATTTGTAGTTTTCTTCAAAATGCACAATTATTTCCCAAATTCGCAGATTTTAGTACGGGACAAATACAATATATATATATATATATATATATATTGTATGTATTTCTGAAACAAATAGTTCATTCGTGCATTTTCTTTCTTTTAATAATTCAGTTTTCAAATCTTTCCAGCTCGTCTTACTCAATGCAAACTCCTACTAAACACACAGCCAGTTAAATTGCTGAAAACAGCAGATTTAAACTGATACCATACAGATAAAGCTGACCATCAAATTGCAATTTAACATACCCAGGCATGAGTAGCTGCTGACAAGCCTTAAGGGTTGTAATCTCATTTAACCCCCTCCTGTCATGAGCAGACCCTTCCGTTAGCATAATGCACACCAAATTAGGCTTGACATGGCAACAACAGAAATAAAAACCTCTTTAGCTTAAAAGTCATGTCACAGTGGGTAAGCCTGACCTTCAGCTTTCTCCACAAAGCCCAATTCTTTCTGCAGGGACCCTGCAGGCATTTACGTTTTAAAGAGAGGTACGCAGAATAATAAAAAAAAAGTGTGTGTGTGTGAATGTACACAGAGAATAAAAAAAGAATGATGCTCATAGTAGGAAGTAGGAGACATGTATAATGTTAAAACAGTTGAATTTCCCCTCGGGGCAAATTAAAGATAATTTTTCTAGACAATGGTCCAAAAAATTCATCTGGGATTTTTGGTAATAAAAGATGAACCCTTATTGCTCTGTACAAACTACATTGGCTCAATATTTTCCTTTGCCTGCCGTGATCTCTCACTTAGAAGCCGAGGGGCATCTCTGCTGGAACACAAGAGTTACTCAGTTTATACTTTAGACTCCTTGCATTTTAAATGAGGTCAGCCTGGTTGGTGGTTTAAGTCTTCAAAGCTTCTTCTGTAACTGGCATTTATTGGAGTTCTGTTCTCAGAAGAAAATTCAACACTTTCTAAGATTTTTTTTTTCTTTCTTTTTTTTAAAGCAAACAACTTGCCTTAGACTTCTACAAACGGGCAGGTCCTCTTTAAAATGAAGGAAAAAAGGTGCTGTAAGGTTAACTCTCCATAATTTATCAACTTTGCAAACCTCTTTCTTAAAATGCCAAGCAAAAACTACAAGATGCACTTATTTTTGGACACACTATATGGTATCACAGGCCTTGTGAGGTTCATCATGTTTACTCTTTTAAGGCAACGCAATCTCCAATTAGCATGAATATACAGAGCACTTACAAAAACTTGATTGGTTGCATAGTAATTGCTAGTGAGGAGGACAAAACGTACAAATAAAATAAGTGTACATCTTTTCACGCATATACTGTATGACAGCATGAAGTTAAAAGTTACAAAACTAAGTGGATTCAATGGTGAGGCAGCTGTGTTTGCTTACTTGCAATCGGAAAATAATTATGCAGTTCAACTTGTACGTTTATTGGTCTAACTAAGCATACGTAAAACAAGTATTTGAGAACACACTGCTCCTTCAAGTCTGACGTGAATGAAACAGATGTGAAAAAAAAAAGATTGGAAAAGTAAGTTACTGTACATTTACCATAAGAGCCTGTTTTAACTTGAACCCATGAGACTTGTTTCAAATACAAAAAGCTTTTTTCTTTACCAATATCTATAAGCCATCCTAGAAAATTGTATACAAGTATCTGAAGATAGACTGGTGTAACAATTGATCATCATAAAGGGAAAAACATGAAAGAATATTAATGTTCTAATAATCCCTTCCATCTATAGTACAGTACTTCATCTGACATAACAGCACAGTCAAGGTTAGTGTGGAAGCTGAAATCCCCTCCCTAGCATTGTCAGTTAAACTGCGGTCTTGTTAGACGATTTACTAATTACTATTTGAGCCAGTGAGTTCTGTAACTTACCAATCCATGTTCTCAGAGGCCCCACAGCAGGAATCAAAACTTTTCCATGCTTCTAAATGCTGAAGGATCATGAAAGAATCTCATTACCCTCACACACGGATTTTCATCATTCCACTGATTCGAATGCCAGATTGCCTGTAGATCAATCCAAATTTTAAAGCACTCCTCTTTGACCATACAGGACTAAAACTAACTAAATTTGCTAGAATAAACTGAATAAATGTTTATTAGAACTTCCCAGTACGGGCGTCTCGTACAGCTCTGCCTGCCCCAGCCTCTTTAGCAATGGAGTGGTTTATTTAATTTGTCAGTATAATGGAAGCAGTTGAATAAGAGACGGAGAATGCAGTGTGGTATAAAAGAAACAAAGGCTAAAAGTACCACTATTTTGATTCTCTTTTTAAAATTACTTCCAAAGTGTGATATCTATTGTGAAGAAAAATGCTGAACAAAGCACAGTGTCTTGGCAATATTCACAGAGCTTATTCACACAGCCCGTTCTGTCTGTACATTCAGAGGTAGAATACACTTATAAATGATGTATTGGAAGCACTATAGCTTCCATTGTATTGCCAGTGTAAACAAAAAGACAGAGGGAAGCTGAATGGCATATGGGCAGGGAGGCCACAGTTTATTCAGGCTTCACTACTGCATTGTGGAGGTAATTCTATTATGAATATTTTTATTGTAACTTTTACATGCGAGAAATAAGTTAATCTTGTTAATAGTAACCATTCGAAAACCAACATGTTTACTTTAGGGCCAACGTGTAAAGTTGACATGGACTATTCATTAAACTCTAAATTATGTGGCAGTCTTTTGTTTTTTACAACACATTTATTTCATCCCTGTTTCATTTTTGCATGGAATCAGAGAATATTATTATCTGCTTAATAGCCTATAGGGTATGTGGCAGTAACTACCGTTGTTCCAAAACACTGAGCATGTCAGTGGAGTGTAAGAAAACCTAAATGTAAACCATTTATTTCCATTTCACATAATTACATGCACATTGTTATTTCATTGTACCAATTACAAAGACGTGTTAAAGGGGTAATTATACATAGCAGGACAATGCCAAAAGAGAAATGTAATTGTCTACCTCAGATTTATTCAAACCCCCCACTAAAAGTGAACATTTTACTCACTTACGCCTAGCGAAACGCATGGTATTTTTTCAGTGGGTCCTATGAAACGCTCCTGTTTCAGATAATAAATTACCCACTTTTAACTGTTTGGCTAATGATGACAGGATAATATTTTATAAAGAAGGGCAGAAGGAAAAGGAGTTAAAGATAAAAAATAAAGAAGAAGATTGGCAGTAGAGAAAAAGTAGAGGCGTGTGAATTTACCCAAATTCACTTTGTCTATGTTATGCTCGAAGTTCCAAAAGTTTGAAAATTCAAAATTGTGAATGATGTCAAATTTGCAAGAAATTAATATACTCAGAAATATACAATAGATTGTGCTAGAAAGGAAAGAGACACAGATATAGCAAGATTTACTGTTCCCGAAACTAAATGATGGTGATTCCCTCAAAGGAGGCAGATCCAGGATGCAAACCAGGAAGCAACCGGCTTCTGGGTGCTCGTGGGATACCAAGACCGCCATTCAGGATTGGATGGACTCCTAATTTAGGACGTTGCGGGATTACCAGTCGTACATTTAAACAAAGCACAAAAGACCAGGGAATCCATGAGTGAGATTCTTGCTGGCCTTTTTTAAATTACATTTTTATACAGTATCACGCTATGTTATATTTTTCTCATCTTTTGTATTATGGATGAAATAACCATATGATCCATTGGGTCGATCCATTCCGAATTCCCATTGTGGTTTTTCCTTGTCCTTTTCCCCTTCTCCTGTGTATTTCCCATTATACCACTATATATTTCCCATTATACCACTACATTGTTCCAAGTTTAAGTATATTTTTTGTTCATTTCATTACATTTTCATTTTGGCATTATCCTTGTTTGGCAATTTTTCCAATAGTCAGTGAGTGCTGGAACATTTCAGTATATGTATTATTGTGTTAGGAAGAATTAGGGTCCTCCTTGTTCCTTTGGCACCTTGCAAATAGTCTGTAAATGCCTTCTTTTTTTTTTGAGCGTGCTGTCCATTACTCTTGTTCTATATATTGCTTTAATATTTTGTGTTTTTTCCAGTTGCAGCCACTTTTTACTCTAACCCACCGTTCTCAGATGCCTCAGTAGTCTATTTATGATGGCTTTGACATTCTTGAATTTTGCAGTTGTGCATTTATACGGCATCTGAAAAGCTTCTAAAATAGCACCCTTCAAATAGCTCGGTGTTGCCTTCTCATAGGAGCCATCAAAGTAAACTTTTCTGGCCCACTTGACATAAAGCTCGAAAGGCACATGGTGCTTGAAAATCAACTGGGCAAATCCATGTGGTTGTTCCATGCAGCATGCTGCATATATTTCCAAGGATTCCCTTTGTATTATGGACAGAGGGATGTCAGGTACAGGGTCCCCAGTGATGTGGATACTGGTTTGTCTCCACCTCTGTGGTTCAGTTACCAAAGGTGTGCTTTGGTAAAAAGGCCCAGGTAACTTCTCCGGGATGCCACTTTCCTGCAGGTTGGTTGAGCTTGTTCTAAAATTGGTTGCGCTAGGTCTGAGTTGGGGTGAGATGGGTCTCAAGTGGGTGTGCTTAGTTTACTATGTGGTGAGCAGGCTGTGATGAGGCTTGAGGTTGATGATAGGTTGGGATGTGTTCTGGTAATCTCCATTGACCATGTCTTTGTATCTGCAAGTTAAAAGATAAAAAAGGGGCATTTGATATGGCTTCTCTTGCTTACTAACAAGATTTTTCTATATTAAACACAGTATTCGAACATCTAGGCAATTGTACAAGGCTGTCATTGGTGCAGAACCAGCTTTCCTGGGAACTTTAATCGCAATGGTTCTTGCTGGCTTCTTATTCCACTGTGCTCCTTAATTTTTGATGATCAAACTGAGTTTTCTTTGTCAGCTGAATTCTGTACACGGCTGCTTTCCGGGGGTAACAGGTCACCTGACATTATCTTCAATGATCTTGCGTCTTCTCAGGGTCTAGGGTCTGAATAGATGTAACTGATACAGCCCTGAGAATGTTCTTGAGTCTGTAAAAGCTAAATTTTGCCTTCATTGAAGCAAAACATGTAAAAGAGCAATGCAGAAGAGGAGTTCTACTCTAGATCAGCCTTTTCTATTTGGCTGTGCGCCACTTTAATTTTTGGGTAGCTTTATATGCAGCTGATGTGGTTATAGTGCTAGCGATTAATAATATGATTGGATGTCTGTTGTGAAAAGGTGTTAAAAGTTGGTTACTTCTCATTGTCTGGGGCCAAAGCTGTACATGTAAGGTAGGTCTGAACTTGTGATTTGATTTCTATTGGGACAAGGTATCATAAGTAGGACTCTTGGTTTACTACCACAGTACACTGATAATTGTATAAATCTTGCATTATTACACCAACAATTAACAAAACAAAATGCACATGTACAACAAGGGATTCACAATCACAAGAATACAGCTGTAGTTGTAGCAAGGAGCATCCAAGTGGCACTCTGTTGCATTAGGTACAGATGCAGTTAGATGTATTGTCGAGAATTCCGCGGCTTCCCTGTGGCCAGACTAATTGCCCATCAAGAATAACACAGCTATGGTCCCTGCTACTGAATGGGACTCCTGCTGTGTTAATTCTACTAGGCTGCACAAGTTTGGAAGTGGTACGTAGTGAGAGCAGACAGAAGCGGTCGCTCTCTTTGCGCATCTCTAACAGACAATAACAATGTTTATATTTTATTTTAAATACATACAAAGGGTAGTCCGGTCTGGTTCTGAGGTCGAGGCAGGTAAATAGTTGTCATGTCCAATTCCGAGGTCGAGTCTGGCGGCAGGCAAGGGGTAGTCAGGTTAAGTTCCAAGGTCAAGACAGGCAGCAGGCAAAACAAAGGCATGGCAGAGCTCAGACAGGACAAGGCAACAAATACTTCACATGAGCAACGACTAGTAGCAACAGCCTGCCTGTCAAGGAGAGAAGCCTGGAGCGGGTAGGAACTCGTTGTCTGGAACAGCGGGGAGCAGACAAGGATTGTTGGGGTCACAATCAGGGCCAGGTGGCAGGCAGCAAGCAGGATCGCCAGGGTCAAAGGCTGGGTTGGCAACAGGAATGCTGGAGCAGGAACTGAGACTAGGGAGCAGGGACTTAGACTAGGGAGCAGGAACAGGACTGGGACTTGTTAGCAGGAAACAGACTAGGGCAATCTAGTTCAATAGCAAGGTCCTCTAATATGAAGAGGACTCAGAATAGGAACATAAACAAATCAGAACAGAGGGAGTCTGGACACAAAAAGGCAAGGGAGGAAAAGGAAACAGTAAACTATAAGGACAGAAGACAGGAGCAACAAGGAGACAGGCAGAAGAACCCCAGAGCAGACAGAAAATAGCAGCACATCCATGGACAGAGAAAGGAACTGGGAGGGAGGTATTGGAAAATATATGTCAGGGCTATTTCCCTTATATAGGGTACCTATTGGTTGCCAATGTGGCTATCTGTACCCCAGTTGAGGGCATAGATGACCCCAGTGGCAATCAATTGATTAAATGGCTAATGTTTGTTTTGATTGTAATGGATTTGATTGTACTGTATTTGATTGTAATGTATTTGATTTTATTAAGGGGGTTGGTGGAGTAGGTAGTTGCCCTAGATGGGTGGTTAGACTTCCGGGAGCGGTTAATTACCGCTAAGGTAATTAAGGGGTTACTGGTGTTTTAATGGTTAGTCATTGGCCCTTTCTTTATTCAATTATGGTTAGGATGAAGAAGAGGAGGAGGAGGACAGCTTTCATCCTGACTGGGGTTACTACGGTTTTAATGGTTGGATATTGGCCCTTCATTTATTCTATGAGGATGAAGAGGAGGAGAAGTAGGATGGCCTTCATCCTGGCAGGGGTAAGTAAAACATCTATTCGGGTTGTCATAAATGGAACTTTTTCAGGTTGGACTAAAGTCGTGAGTGGAGTACCTCAGGGATCGGTACTTGGACCGCTGCTTTTTAACTTGTTTAATAATGACCTTGAGGTTGGCATTGAGGGAAAAGTCTCCATCTTTGCTGATGATACTAAATTGTGTAAGGTAATAGAAACAGAGCAGGATGTAGTTTATCTTCAGAAGGACTTGGAGAGACTGGAAACATGGGCAGGTAAATGGCAGATGAGGTTTAATATAGATAAATGTAAGGTTATGCATTTGGGATGCAAGAATAAAAAGGCGAATTACACATTAAATGGGGATAAATTGGGGGAATTCTTGATGGAGAAGGATTTAGGCGTGCTTGTAGACAGCAGGCTTAGCAATAGTGCCCAAAGTCATGCAGTAGCTGCAAAGACAAACAAGATCTTATCTTGCATCAAATGGTCAATGGATGGAAGGGAAGTAAACATAATTATGCCACTTTACAAAGCATTAGTAAAACCACACGTTGAATATGGGGTACAATTTTGGGCACCAATCCTAAGAAAATACATTATGGAACTAGAGAGAGTGCAGAGAAGAACCACCAAATTAATAAAGGGGATGGAAAATCTAACTTATGAGGAGAGACTAGCTAAATTAGATTTATTTACATTAGAAAAGAGGAGTCTAAGAGAGGATATGATAACTATATACAAATATATTCGGGGATAATGCAAGGAGCTTTCAAAAGAACTATTCATCCCACAGGCAGTACAAAGGACTCGGGGGCATCCCTTAAGGTTGGAGGAAAGGAGATTTCACCAGCAACAAAAGAAAGGGTTCTTTACAGTAAGGGCAGTTAAAATGTGGAATTCATTACCCATGGAGACTGTGATGGCAGATACAATAGATTTGTTCCAAAAAAGGTTGGACATCTTTTTAGATAGGAAAGGTATACAGGGATATACCAAATAAGTATACATGGGAAGGATGTTGATCCAGGGATTAATTTGATTGCCAATTCTTGGAGTCAGGAAGGAATTAATTTTTCCCCTTATGAGATATCATTGGATGATGTGACTCTGGGGTTTTGTTGGCATTCCTCTGGATCAATAAGTATAGATATATGATAAAATATCTGTTGTCTAAATTTAGCATAGGTTGAACTTGATGGACGGAAGTCTTTTTTCAACCTCATCTACTATGTATGTAACTATGTAACTATGTAACTTTTAATGTATTTTATTTTACTGTATATGTGAATGGGAAAAGCACTAGTATTTGACTACTAGGGCATTTGCCCATTTTGTGTGTGTGTGTGGGGGGGGGTGGATTGTTGGTGGTAGTTACCCCTGGGTGAGTGGTTAAGCCTCCTGGGTGGGTAGCAGCAGGGCTTAACCCCTTAACTACCTTAGCAGTGGTAGTAACCACTAAGGTACTGAAGGGATTAACCCATCCCGCAACCCTCCCGGGAGGCCTACCCACTCATACCAGGGCAACTACCCCCTTCATCCACCCTGCCTACCCCAACAAACCATTTACTTCAGTTTCAACCCCTTCATTACCTTAAATGCTAACCACTAAGGCTTTTATTTTATTTTAATTACATAGTATTGAAGCAGTCAGTCTCCGGTGCTTAACTGCATTATTTTAAGCCCCAGGAACCACCTGCTTCCTGAGATATAGGCCCTGCTATGGGGTGTCAGTAGCTCCTGCAAGTTTAATTCTCCTGCGTCACGTAACTGGGACATTTCAATTTGAGGGAGATACTGATACCTCATACCGTGGCCGGTATTCAGGAAGCAGGGGGTCCCTGGGAATTAAATGAATGCAATTCAGCTCCGGAGACCCCCTGCTTCAATGTAACGTCTATAATATACCTGTTATAACATCACAGCACTACTATAGATCTCTTTATAAACCAATCTAAGAAGCTTAACCATCCTGTAAATATAACTAACTTTAACCTAAGCTTCTTACCAGCAAAAAGAACCTTTTTTTTGTAAACCTTTAAACTGTCACATAACCAGACCTCTGTTCTGACAGAAAAAAACATAACATTATATAGTCAATAATCTCCGTTATTTACTCTTCTTCTTCTGTTCGTTTTACTGCCCACTTCTTCCCATTGTTGCCCTCTCTGCTCTGGGTAGGGTTGGAGAGTTCCTGAAGTCGCAGAATCCTGCGGTCTTTCACTTTCTTTGGGAGCTGGAATATTGAGCCTTTCAAAAAAGTTAGTGGGGTTTTCTCCGTATCTGAACATGGAAACTTTCCCTTGTTGTATCACAATCAGTTTGGTAGGGAATCTCCATTTATATCTCACATTGGCTTTTTGTAAATGCACAGTGATGTTCCTCATGTCTCTGCGTGTGTTGAAGGGTTAACGTGGAGAGGTCGCTGTACAACTGGATCCGGGCCCCTTCATATTCTATATTATCGATGTTTCTGGGCTTCTGCATAATTAGTTCCCTTTCCAAAAAGTCTTGCATTTTTATGACAGTGTCTCTCGGGGGTTCTGATTGCTGGGGTCTGGGTCTAAGTGCTCTGTGTGCCCTGTCCATCTTCCAGGTACGTTCCTGCGATTCGTCCATCACGTGGGAGAATAATTTTTGTAGATATGGGACTAACTCTTGGAATTGCACCGTTTCAGGTATACTTCTGATCCTTATATTGGAGCGTCTCCCCCTATTGTCCAAATCTTCTATATGCAGAAGTATATTCTGTATAGTCTCATCCTGTTCCTGCACTTTGTAAGTTACATGCTCCTGTACTGTTGTGACCATTCCAGCTTCTTTCTCCAGCTCATCTACCCTATCCCCTAAAGTAGCAATATCCTTTTTAATCTCGGACAGTTCGGTTTTAAGCATTAGCGTTAACTCTGTTAACAGCTTTTATATGTCTTCTTTGGTCACTAGGTTTGTCAGATCTGCTTTTGTAGCATATTCTAACTGTCCTGCAGCCATTATTAAATCTTTTTCTTTTCTCTGCCCAGGCGAGGCTGGCGGAGAGTGAGGAAGAAAAGAGAAGTTGCGCCAAAAAGAATTCCTACTGTTCAATATGTGGCTTCAGTTCTTTCCACAAAGGAGTTCTGCTGCCCGAGTCTCTCAGAGGTGATTCACCAACCTCTGTATAAGTATAGGTAGAAAAAGGGGGAAGGGTCCTCAGGCGCGTTGCTCTACTTGTGGCTCCACGGCGAGTAGAACGTATGAAATTGAAGGGAAGAAAGGGGAACCACAGTGAGAAAACAACACAAAGGTTATACACAATTCACTTCTTCATTTGGGGGGAGGGGGGGTAGGCAATGAAAATTTACTTTTAGGAGGAGACACACTCACATCTAGACTTCAATTTTAATTAGATGACTTCTCCTCTGTGGGTGATTAGAAGGGGTGGTGGGTTGAGGGGATGCCTCCTGGTAAATCAAATCTCTGATATCTTGAGCAGATGTCTTCTCCTCTGTATGTGATTGGGTGGGTTGAGGGTGAGGAAATGCCTCCTGATATCTTCCTTAACAAAAAATAAAAAGGGGAAAAAAATAGTGCAATACAGTTTATTAACAGGTGAAAAAAAGAGATTTAAAACTTACAAGCGACTGATAATTTTTAGCATAGGGAGGAAATGTGTCCTCCTCCTCCTACGTCACTGAGTAAGCAATAGCGAAACGTGTCTGACGTTTTTTGGTCACTGCAAGCCACCGTAGTGAGGAGTTTGATTTCCCGGTTTCCTGGCCCAGCGTCTCGCCGTCTGCGCATGCGCATGCGCAACGGAGTAGGGAAGCTGAGGATTGTGTGTGCAGAGGGGATAGGCGGCCGGAGGAGGACACAGCCTGTGCACGGGCTCTGGATATCCGCACTGCAGCCACCTACACTCAAAGCACAGACAGGAAGAACCTGCCAGCAGGGAACCAGCCAAGACAAGACACCCCAACCCATAAAGGGATGCGCTGTGGAGTCTGGCGGCATTTCCTCCCTATGCTAAAAATTATCGGTCGCTTGTAAGTTTTAAATCTCTTTTTTTCACCTGTTAATTAACTGTATTGCACTATTTTTTTCCCCTTTTTATTTTTTGTTAAGGAAGATATCAGGAGGCATTTCCTCACCCTCAACCCACCCAATCACATACAGAGGAGAAGACATCTGCTCAAGATATCAGAGATTTGATTTACCAGGAGGCATCCCCTCAACCCACCACCCCTTCTAATCACCCACAGAGGAGAAGTCATCTAATTAAAATTGAAGACTAGATGTGAGTGTGTCTCCTCCTAAAAGTAAATTTTCATTGTCTATCCCCCCCCCCCCCCCCAAATGAAGAAGTGAATTGTGTATAACCTTTGTGTTGTTTTCTCACTGTGGTTCCCCTTTCTTCCCTTCAATTTCATACGTTCTACACGCCGTGGAGCCACAAGTAAAGCAACGCGCCTGAGGACCCTTCCCCCTTTTGCGGAGAGTGAGATGGCTTTAGCGAATCCGCTGTGCCTATGTGCTTTGGCGCTGCTTCCGATCGCCGGAACTTCTGAAGTGTGCTTTCAGCTGCTGTAGGTTTTTTTTTTCTTTGGCATTTTCTTCCATTCTATTGCTGCCTTGCACTTCTATTTTGTTTTTAGTTTGCTTTAGGGCAGTTTTGGTTAATGCTGCCAGTATGTGGCTACAAGGTTATTTTGTTTGGTTTATATGGTGGTAGTAACTCCCCTGTGGTCACTGTTCCTCATCTAGACAGTCGTCTCGTCCGTTGCCTGCCACATCTCTCTTAGCTCCCCTACTCACTACTGTGGGCAGCAGCCATCTTGGATCTTGGTACTGGGAAACACGGGCCAGCCGGCCTGCCAGGACTCATATCCACAGTCCCTTGACTGTGCCTCCTGTCATGGGAGGGGGTTGTAACTGCTCACCCTACCACCCAGCAGAGTATCTGCTCTGCTGCCCCAGTAGAAGTGGGGGCTCTGGGTCCCCTGAGCTCTGATGGGGAGAAGGGGGGGGATGGAGGAAGGGGGGGGGGTGGTGTTATTGCTCCTGCCGCTTCCCTGCTGCTAATTCTTAGCTCCTGGGTGGCTTATCTGGTGCTCGGGCTGCTCTGGCTGCCTCTTTTCTTAGAATCTCTCCTCGGTGAGAGCGGAGCTTGCCGGCGCCATCTTGAATCCGTCCCGTAAGCGGCGGCGAGCCCGCACTTCGCCGGTCTCTTCCGAGGGTTACAGAAGCAGATTGTTGGTGGGAGCGGGCACTTGATAGAAGCCCAGGGGTTCCCCGTTCACCTTGGGCTGTCCCGGGGCTCTCCGGGGGCTCTCCCGCACGTCCCCCAGCCTTTTTCTTTGTGGTCCTGCATGGAGCTCTGTGGCTGTGCGACTGCACGGCTCAGCTGCTAGACATGCCCCCCATCCATTGCCCGTTTAATGCAAGATAAGATCTTGTTTGCCTTTGCAGCTACTGCATGACTTTGGGAATATTGCTAAGCCTGTTGTCTACAAGCACTGGTTAGGGCTTTAAATGATTGGTTGTCTAGTGCTTGTATTTATTTAATTGCTTGGCTAATGGTTTTATTTCTTGAATTGTGGTGCTTGTGTATATGTTTTATTATTGTGTATTTTTGGCCTTGAGGCTTTTTTATTACGGTGACCATTGTGTGCTATAGTGGCTTATCATGCCCATATTACATGGGTATGATGTACCACTATGCCAATCAATGGGTACAGGCTGGGTATGGTGGGCCCAGGGTGGGTGGTTAGGCCTCCAGGGTGGGTAATGAGGGAGGGTGGGTTAATCCCTTAATTACTATAGCGGTTATTAACCGCTAAGGTGATTAAGGGGTTTGGGACCATTAGACTCTATTATTTATTGTATTCTGTCTGGCAAGGGAGGACATGGCCCTGCAGTATGATGATGAGGACGCTCTTCATGATGGCAGGGGTAAGTAGAAAGTTTTATTTACTTTATTTATGCTGCCTGGCTAATGTTTGATTTAATGATGGGCAAATGAGCTATTATCCATATCTGGATAATAGTTATTTTGCCCATTAGTGTACTGTATGTGTTGGGGAGTAGGGGGGGTTATTTATTGCAATTTAGGTCAATTTTTTTTTTGCAACAGGATTAGTACTGCAGGCCAGGAGGGACCCACGGGGATCCCCGAACTCCCACAGGCACAACCCGGGGGCCCACAGACACACACGGGGACCACCTGCAGGGACAATCTGGAGGCCCACAGACACCCGCGGGTACTACCTGACCCCAGACCCCCGCGGACTATGGTATCAATTATGTGGTGGTAGAGGAGGTGGGAATTAGTGTTTATTGTGGGTAGCGGGGTTGGGTGAGGTGGGTATTTGGCCCTTAGTGGGTAGCGGGAGGGGTTAACCCCTTCATTGCCTTAGCAGTTAGCCGCTAAGGTAATGAAGTTGACTGTAAATGCATTTTTATTGCATGGGATTCATGAGGGGGTCTCCAGTGCTGATATTAGTGGGTATCAGCTCCAGAGACCCCTGGCATTAATCTGATGCAGAAAAAAAACATTTATTTTCTAAGTCCCATCTCGCCACTTCTCAGCAAGTTCTCAGCACCTTCACACCAAGATTTTGGGAGAAACTCGCCATTCTAGAGCCACGATAGGATAACCTAATCGTGGCTACTAGAATTGCATGTTTCAGAACCTGTCGATAAGTGGTTTATCGCCGTTCACTCTGCGGTTTTTTTTGTTGGAACTCTGACATTTTTGGCGATTCATTATTTTATCACCCACTTATCGACGCTTACAGAATCGGACTAGGCATTTTGGGCGATAAGTGCTCAATAAGTGGCTTATGAACGCTTAGTGCATAGGCCCCAATTTGTGCTAAAGTAACAGCAGCAAGTAATGAAATAAAAGATGCTTTATTTAAATGGTAATTTCTAATGAAAATTAAAGGGCATATTATGATATTATTTTTTAAATAAACCACTACTATTGTTTCCACAGGTTTTTTTTTTTTTTTTTTTAAACAGGTGCCATAATTGAATACACATTTTAATACAAAGGTTTTTTAATTTTTTCTTCCCTTTTGCCTTTAGCATGTTTTCATTTAAATAAAAGATGCTGTTGTCCAAACCTTCTGAATCCTGTAGGCAGAGTCTGTACAATTCTAGAAAGAAAAATAAATCAGATGTTCATTGTTGTTCAAAAAGCAGTACAGTGTCACGGCTAGGGACATCTTAATTTAGACACAAAGACAACAATGCTAAATACTTTTCACAAGAAAAGCAAAGCCGGTTTCTTCCTCCATTAATACACGCACACACTCACACACGCACACACTCACACACACACACTTATTATGATCAACTCTGAATCCCCCATACTGTACCCCCTTTGTAGATTACATGTCCAGGCAAGTAAGGGTGTGCATGATGCATCTCCAAAGTGTTTGACCAGATGTAATCTCAATTTGGCTTTGACTTGCCTTCTTCTGAACAGGCCTTTCCTTCAGCTTCACCACACTTGTCTGCATTTCTACTGGAAGTCCCTGTCACTTGCCAGGCCTTGCCTTCATCTTCACTGTGATTCTTTGGATTCTTTCTGGATGTCCCTACAGCTTGACTTGGCTTTAAAAAAGAACTCTACATCCCTGCAACAATTTTTTTGATGTGCTCACGTTATATACCCTGTTATGGAAGGGCCAGATTGCAACGTGACTTTAACAATGCTGCAATTAGTATGGAAAAATATCCTGGCATGTGGAGGAATACCTAACATGAGATAATAGTATTAACCCTATAATGTCTAACCCTATAGTGTTTCAATGCATTGGTACAGCTACTCTTGAATGATATTTACTTTACTGTATGGACTGAACAATATTCCTGTAATATACAGTACCTGTAACTGGACAACACAACAGTACCTAACCTCACTTTAAAAATATTTAATTCATAAGCTGTGTGCAATTTTACAAGCCAAGTGATGAACCAGTAGTATGAGGTTTTGTTTTCTTAAGCGCATCACCGCATATTGCTTTCTTTGCTTTAACCTTAATCCGTGGTCACCATGTACTGCTTTTCTGCATAACAATAAAATTGGTCTGGGTGAGATGGCCCTGACAACCGTGATCCATGGCATTCAGGGGCAATTCCATCCTTCCTCTGCAGTCAGAATATGTTGCTTGTTAGGGAGGAGGTGGAGTGAGAGAGCGACCTCGTTACATGCTCTTTTGTATAGAAACCTCTACTAATGTTAGTGTATGACAGATAACTATGGTGAAGTTCGTGCTACAGTAAATATGTTTCAATATGCACTAGATTAGTGTTTTCCAACCAAGATCCTATTTAAACCTGTGGAGCATCTGACTAAAAGTAAGAATGCACTATGAAAAAAATAAATGATGTGTATTTTTATGGTAAAGCCACCCATGCCTGTAGTAGACTGACAACAGCATGTATATATATATATATATATATATATATATATATATATATATATATATATATATTTTTTTTTTTTTTTTAATTGAGGTACATATTGTATTACGATAAAAATTAAAGATTGCATTTCTTTTTTTTTATAAAATATGTAAAGTAAAAAATATATAAAGGTTTTTTTTTTTCATTTACCAGTCATTTACAGTGCAATAAACACGGTTTCATTAAAATACAAAAAATAAGTATATTGACTCTTCATGAAGCTTGCAGGCATAGTGCTGCATAATTCTGTTAAGAAAAATAAATCAGGTGTTACTTTGGATGTATAAACGAGTACAGTATAGCATTGGTTGGAATTTCCATTTAGAGACAGCTAAATCAATAAGTAAAATATACATTTGACAAGAAAAGCAATACCAGTTTTTTTTTACTATTAAATATTATGAAAACGGTATGGCTTCAAAATAGTTTTTTTTAATTGGAAACACAAGGACATCACTTTTGAATCCAGTCAAATGGATAGTCGCATACACAGTAAGTACATACTTCAAAGTTATAGGAGTAGTACACAATATACAGTACATACACGTGTTTCACCTTATTCTGTTACTGTAAGGCCTCGTCCAGGGTGGAAACAGGCACATTGGCGCTCCAGCGCTGCGCCCTGCTAGGCCGGCTAGGTGTGTGCGCATCTGGGGGCGCGGCCGTGATGTCACGAAGCTGGTTCACCATCATTGGGCGAACCACTCACGTGACACCCTTGCGAGCAGCAAAATCAATTTTGCTTGCTCGGCAAGCAGCTGAGCGCCGAGCAGGCGCACCCGCCCGCTCACGCAGGCCATGTGCATTATCGCATTGTGAGAGCACGTGCCCGCTAAGCACCACCCTGGACGAGGCCTAAAACTCCACAAAATGCAAAATAAGTTGTGGCGTTTAAGGCGTGTCTGTTGCAGACTCATTCTTTAAAATTAGAAACAGACAACAATGTATTCTGGAGATCAGATGTTAATAAAAACTACAGAATACTCATGACACAGAGGACTTCACTAGCAGTAATGGACATGAAAAGACACAAACCTCAGTAATAGACTCAACAATCCAATTGTGTTTCCAGGCACAATACCCACAGTGAATCCCAAATGTCCCTTTATGACGACCGTTGTATGCTGGTTCCATTTCTACATTCATCAGCTTGGGTAGGGGAATTTCCGATGGAGCTCTCAGGCAATAATTATCTGCGTTACACTCTATGAATAAAGTTCTGACATGGCCATTGTCACACTGTAGGAAAAAAAACCCAGAGCAAACAAGTCCTAAAAGCTTTAATATGATCAAACTCAAATAAATAAGGAGAAGGTGATACCCTTTAATGGATATTAAAACTTTCATTGCTTCTTTGCAATTAAAACCAGGTTTTCCTTTTTTTTTCTGTGGAAGGCCAGAGGTATGCAATTCATATCATAAACACAGAGTATAACTTACCATGACCAGTTCTACATCCCACACACCCTCAGTCTCGTTTAAGTAGATGACATGTCCAGGCAGATAAGGGTGGGCATAATGTATATACAAAGTGTTTGGCGGAATATCACCCATCTAAGGCTTTAACATAGGCCTTCCCTTCAGCTGCACTGCGCTTCTCTGCATTCTGATTAGAAGTCACAGGCTTCTCTGCTTCTAGAGATTAAAGACAAGAAAAAAGCGCAAAACGCAAATGGTCAAGTAAATTAAAAAAACGTGTTTAGTATAAAAATGGGGTAAGTATTCTGCGTACATCAATATAAAAAAACATTCGCATATGCTTGTAACATTACACAATTTTACCACACAGCTGGCATCAGGGTGGACAGTAGAAGGAAATCCTTCTGGTGAGTAGTCCTCTACAGTTTCCAGATGTCATCTGGGTCTCTCACTGTGACTACAGCTTGTAGCAAGCATCCAAGTCATCTGGGGATCACATGTAGAGGGCACTCCATTGTCGTCTGGATATCGCACACGACATTGATATAAAGAGTCCTCGGTCGAGTTAAACACACTATGGGCCTCATGCAGAGAGCAGCGCTATTTTTTGGAGAATTTCGCCCAGAAAACAGCAGAAAATGGCGAGTTACGAAAAACGCGCCAATTTTTATTTTGTATTTCTAAAACTCGCCTCGCGGCTGGCGAGAACCTCCATCTCGCCAGTTTTAAAATTATCCTAATGCAGAGAGGCGCGAACGGCATCTAGCGGCTGTTCGCGCCAATAAAATGGCCCGATTTTCTACTATTTGCCTCGCCAGGAAAAGTTGGCAAGAAGCTGGCGCTCGCGGCCATAGGAAAGGAAAAAAAAAAGGCGCGATTTTTTTTAACACATTTCTGCAGCGCGCATCTCTCCAATTTAAACTCGCCACACGCATTCATGCTATACATTGCAGAATTCGCACTTTTCTGCATATGGAGAATAAAACTCTCCAAAAAAGCTACTTTTTATTAAATTCGCCAATTTTTTAATTCGCTGCTCTCTGCATGAGGCCCTATGTGTGTAATGCAGGAAAGTCTTTATAATCATACGCCAATGCGTCGTTAACAGGGGGAACACAGGGAAGTGTTCGCGTCTCAGGCCAAGATGGCCGGCGGCTAGAGATGACGATTCACCTCTCAAAGTATCCGCGCATCCATGTGACGTCACACTGAGGGCGTGACTACAACAATATACACCCGAGCGGTGTCGCGTGAGAATAAAATGCACCGAATATTACTGGTCTGATAACTACCTTTTGAGGTTGTTACAGGACTGTTAAGGAAGTGTAACGGGTATTCCCCCACCCAATAGCATATAGTATGTGTGTGCAGGGAACTTAATGTTACCAGGTGTGGTGCTTTACCTGTTAGGCTCACAGGAGGCCTAAACCTCCGCATTGGGGAGCCTGGGGCACGTACAAATAATAGGAGTAACCTCGTACTCGGTGCAGCGCCTCCACCTGCGATGGCTACCACCGGAGGGGGGAGTGGTTAGTCGCAGGACAATATATATATATATATATCACACACACAGCATGTAAACCAACCAATAACTTTACTGTAGCAACCATACTTATGCATATATTTCAACAGGTGTCCCTCTCTAGAGGAGACACTAACTTCTGCGTCTCGCAGGACGCTACCCCCTTTCACCGGGTGATCCCACCCCGTGTCCAGTAACCCAACACAATATGTCCCTTCACGTGAGATTGATATGTGTGACTGCGCAGCCACTATGTCTTATATGAATAGATGGTATAGTTGGTGCACTTGTAGATTACCTGCCGAGCACTCCAGTGCCCGGGCCTGACAAGGAGCTTCACAAAGGATCCTGATGACGAGGGAATACAGGAACTACCATCCGGGGCGATCCCACCCGGATGGCTGCTGCAGCTGCAGCGGAGGTCTGAGCCCAAACCTCTGGATGGACGCGCAGCGTCCACTGTGTCCCTAACTGACTCTAGATAATAGGGGGCAGGGTCCCTAACCTGGGGCCTGTCCCTGAACAACACAACACTACTGGTGGGTCAGGGCTATCTGAGGCCTAGGGGGTTGCTGGCCTAGTGCAGGGAGTCACTGACTCCTGCACCCTACCTCCTTCCCCTGGCTGCTCTGGTCACCTACTGCCAAACGTGCTTCAAGCCCGCGAAATGTATCCAATCTCCCCTGCAGGGAGATGCTGTAGCCCTATTGGCTCCCTGGGGTCACGTTCCTAGGCTCATGGGAGATGTAGTCCCTGCTGTGAGCCCTCTGCTTATTGGCCGTGACGTTCGCGCGATCACTGCATATGCGCGAGTACTTTAGGGGCCGCCGCTGCTATCTGCCGCACTGCGCATGCGCGAGGATCTCTATGGTAGCGCCCTTCACCGTGAGCCGCCAGGACCTTTGCAATGCGATTGCGGCCCTAGCAACGGGCCGGGCGTGTCCCCGGCAACTGGCCGCATCCCTAGGAGAGGCACGCTATGCTCGCACACGCCAACACACCTCCCAAAGAGCGGCTGCTGTGAGTACCCACAGGGGGGGTGCACTGAAAGGGGGACCTGGCTACAGAAGTATAAAAGGTACCAATAAAAAAATAAAAAAATCCTACGCGTTTCGTAGCTATGAGGTGCTACTTCTTCAGGTTTGGCATAGCTACGAAACTCGTAAGGATTATTCTTTGTTTTTTGGTTTTATTGGTACCTTTTATACTTCCTTAACAGTCCTGTAACAACCCCACAAGGTAGTTATCAGACCAGTAATATTCTGTGCATTTTATTCTCACGCGACACCGCTCGGGTGTATATTGTTGTAGTCACGCCCTCAGTGTGACGTCACATGGATGCGCGGATACTTTGAGAGGTGAATCGTCATCTCTAGCCGACGGCCATCTTGGCCTGAGACGCGAACACTTCCCTGTGTTCCCCCTGCTAACGACGCATTGGCGTATGATTATAAAGACTTTCCTGCATTACACACATAGTGTGTTTAACTCGACTGAGGACTCTTTATATCAACGCCGTGTGCGATATCCAGACGACAATGGAGTGCCCTCTACATGTGATCCCCAGACTACTTGTATGCTTGCTACAAGCTGTAGTCACCGTGAGAGACCCAGATGACATCTGGAAACAGTAGAGGACTGTACACAAGAAGGATTTCCTTCTACTGCCCACCCTGATGCTAGCTGTGTGGTAAAATCGTGTAATGTTACACGTATATGCGAATGTTCTTTTATATTGATTTACGCAGAATACTTACCCCCTTTTTATACTAAACACGTGTTTTTGAATTTACTTGACCATTTGCGTTTTGCGCTTTTTTCTTGTCTTTTATCTCTAGTTCGTGGGAGTGCCGAGCCACTCTTTAATCATTTATTTATTTATTTATTTATAAAATATTTTACCAGGAAGTAATACATTGAGAGTTACCTCTCATTTTCAAGTATGTCCTGGGCACAGAGTAAAACAAATAATACATGGTTACAAGTACAGTTACATAAATGAACAAGGTATACATTATATACAAGACATTGCGTGCACAGTTATAGAAAATATATATTATGAGCGTATGAAACAGTTACAGACCAGATTAAAGTGTGAGACAGCCTTAGATTTGAAAGAACTTAAGCTGGTGGTGGATATGAGAGTCTCTGGTAGGTTGTTCCAGTTTTGGGGTGCACGGAAGGAGAAGGAGGAACGTCCGGATACTTTGTTGAGCCTGGGGACCATGAATAGTCTTTTGGAGTCTGATCTCAGGTGATAGGTGCTGCATGTGGTAGGGGTGAGGAGCTTGTTCAGGTAGCTGGGTAGCTTGCCCAGAAAGTATTTGAGGGTGAGATAGGAAAGGTGAACTTTGCGCCTAGACTCTAGTGATGACCAATATAGTTCTTTTAGCATTTCGCAGTGATGTGTGTTGTAGTTGCATTGGAGAACAAAACGACAAATTGAATTGTAGAGGGTGTCAAGTTTGCTAAGGTGGGTTTGAGGAGCCGAGCCATATACTATGTCTCCATAGTCAATAATTGGCATTAGCATCTGCTGTGCAATACGCTTTCTGACCAGGAGACTTAGGGAGGATTTGTTCCTGTAAAGTACCCCTAGTTTGGCATAGGTCTTGGTTGTCAGGGTATCAATGTGCATCCCGAATGTTAAGTGGGAGTCAAACCATAAGCCCAGGTATTTAAAACTAGTGACAGGTGTTAGTGTGGTGTTAGCGTTGGTTCTAATCAGGAGCTCAGTCACTGGAAGCTTTACAAATTTAGTCTTGGTCCCAAATACCATTGTTACAGTCTTGTCAGTGTTTAAAAACAGTTTGTTTTGGGAAATCCAGTTTTCGAGTCTCAAAAAGTCAGACTGAAGTATGTGTTGAAGGTCAGAGAGGCTATGGCTGTGTGCATATAGGATTGTGTCATCTGCATACATGTGTATTGAGGCTTCCTTACAAGCTGTGGGAAGATCATTAGTGAACACTGAGAAGAGTAGGGGCCCCAGAACAGAGCCTTGCGGGACACCACAGGTGATATCCAGGTGGTTGGAGTTAGAGCCTGAGATGGACACATGTTGGGATCTTCCTGATAGGTAGGACTGAAACCAGTTTAAAGCATGCTTCCCTATTCCAGAGCTCTGGAGTTTGTTAAGCAGGATAACATGATCAACTGTGTCAAAAGCCTTTGCAAAATCTAGGAATACTGCACCAGTGAGTTGACCCCGTTCCATTCCACACTGGATTTCATTGCAAACTTTTAGCAGGGTAGTTACGGTGGAGTGTTTGGGACGAAACCCAGACTGGAATTGGCTAGGGAAATTTGTCTTGGTGTAGAAATCGCTTAATTGGGAGTGGACACATTTTTCCATGACTTTGGATAGAATTGGGAAAAGTGAGATTGGCCTGTAGTTTGAGACAGTGTTTTTGTCCACACTTTTGAAGATTGGGACAACTCTGGCAGTTTTCCAGGTCTTAGGGATATGGCCTGCAGACAGGATAGAGTTGACTATGGACGCAATTGGGAACAGGGAGGAAAAAAGTAGAGCACTGCTAACGAAAATGAAAAAAGGGCCAGTTGCAAAATGATTGTTTATTTATTAGGCATATAAGCCAAAAAAAGGGGACAGACACACTAACATTTAAAACTCTGACGCGTTTCCCGCCATGGAGGCGCTTTATCAAAGAGTTCTAATTGTTCTACTCACATCAGATTATATAATGGTCAGAGGTAAGTATACACCCACAATAAGGTAAAGGTTAATTAAATATGCAATCAGCTGTATCCTTATGCAAGTTAGAGGAGCGCCCTCACCTCTGAACATGACACCAATCCGGTGAGGTGAACCAATCTATCACAATAGACATATAAACATATATTTTAAAAGACAAGCAAAAGACTAATGTCTATCCAAAAACAGAAACAATACAGTGTCCAAAGGAATCATAAATAAATAAAGAATACTATATCAAACAGTAATGTGTCTTGGTGTGTAAGAAATATGTATATTTATAAAACATGATAATTATAATACATCAGCCCCTTAATTAAAGGAGAATGATGTAAGTGTAACCTATTAAGTGTTAAATAAAGAACAATGTATGTGTATGTATAATGAATGTGATAATAAAAAATATTGAATAATATAAAATGAGTATTTATGTGTATAATGAAAAATGAAAAAGAAAAAAGAAAAACTTAAACTGATGGACAATAGTCTTAAGGGTAAATAACAAAAAATGTGTAAACTAAAACCAAAAAGATATTAAAAAACCCTAATCTAACACATAGTGTAAGATCTAATAGTCACCAGATAGATAAAAATCATATCAAAAAAATGAACAACAAATTCTAATAAGTATATGAAAAGATAAAGTAATATATATAATAATATATATATAATAAATTATAATATAAGGGATATGTATATTGGTAGAGATATTAATCCGCCAATTTAGCCACACATGAACTAATATCATAATATGGTGACATATTTTAAAGCATGAATTCAAAGCAGTAGATGATAAGGATATATGATACAGCTATATAAACAGTTTATACAAATATAATAATTATCAATGAAACATAATGATAAAATATTAAATAAACAGATCTAAAAAACAGATTATCAAACAGATATATGAAGACATGTACATAAAATAAATACATGTAAATCAATAATAAGTATAAATCACAAAGAAGGCAAGAACTATTAGATACATATAATGTTATAAAAAATGCTTTAGTTCCCAATCAATATTAATGCCTGAGGGTTGCATAGTGTCTAAGCTGTAAATCCAGAACATTTCTTTTCTATTCAATATGCCCAACCTGTCTCCTCCCCTGATAGGGGCATGTATGTGGTCTATTCCAGAAAATGAGAAATTTTTGATAGTACCCTGTGGACAATTTGTAAAATGTCTTGAGACTGGGTGTGTTAGATCTTTTTTATTTATTGCACGGACATGTTCCATGATTCTGTTCTTTAAGGGTCGTATGGTACAACCCACATAACCTTTCTCACACCCACATCTCAAGAGATATACAGTGTAACTAGAGTTACAATTAATAAAAGTATGTATAATTTGCTCTTTCTTGGGATTTATACAATTGAGTTTTTTTATTTTTCTGGCAAACTTACAAATCCCACAATGTCCACATGGGAAAAAACCTTTTGGTATAGTCGTAATGCTATTGTAATTTGTTTTTGAATCAAACAGACTAGGGGAGAGGAATGTGCCCAATGATTTAGCCTTCCTGAAAACCAATTTTGGCTTGTTCTCTAGAATTGGAGTCAAATCTTTATCCAATTTTAAAGTGTCCCAATGTTTATAAATGATGGAACGTATGCGATCAGACTGCCTGCTCTGTTGGGTGATAAATAATGGAGCTGTCACCTGATCTTGTTTGGATCTCTTTTTGGAGGATAATAGAAGATCTCTTCTGTCTAAATCTTTAACCATATTATGGGCTTCTATGATGTCATGCATCTTGTAACCTCTGGATGAAAATCTTGTAATGAGATCATTCGATTGTATGTCAAAAGATTCTTTAGTCGAACACAACCTTTTTAATCTTGTAAATTGCCCCTTAAGAATGCCCTTTTTGAGAGACTTGGAATGATTACTGTCCGCTCTGAGGTAGGAATTTCGTGCATTGGATTTCCTATAAATATCAGTTTGGATGTCACCCCGCATGTCGACATACAGCATTAGGTCCAAATAATAAATGTGATTAATATTTTCCTGATAAGTGAAATGTAAATTCTGATCGTTAGTGTTAAGTGAGTGTATAAAGGTTTGGAGTGAGGTGAGGTCACCATCCCAGATAAATAGAAGATCATCTATATACCGTTTGTAGAATTTTATTTGGTGTCTAAAAGAATTTTTGTCGCTAAAAATAAAATCAGACTCCCACAACCCCATGAAGAGATTCGCATATGAGGGTGCGAAAGAAGTGCCCATAGCAGTGCCTCGAATTTGTAAATAAAATTGTGAATCAAAAGAAAAATAATTGTGCGTGAGTAAAAACGTGATAGAGTCTAATAAAAACGTGCAAAGTGCTGGTGATAAGTGAGAAAGTTTGAGAAAATGCTGTATGGCGAAAATGCCCTGTTCATGTTTAATGATGTTATAGAGTGAGGTAATGTCCATAGTTACCCATCTGTAACTCTCCCGCCACTGTACTTTGCTGAGATCAAAAATCAATTGATATTTCTTAAACACCAAGACACATTACTGTTTGATATAGTATTCTTTATTTATTTATGATTCCTTTGGACACTGTATTGTTTCTGTTTTTGGATAGACATTAGTCTTTTGCTTGTCTTTTAAAATATATGTTTATATGTCTATTGTGATAAATTGGTTCACCTCACCGGATTGGTGTCATGTTCAGAGGTGAGGGCGCTCCTCTAACTTGCATAAGGATACAGCTGATTGCATATTTAATTAACCTTTACCTTATTGTGGGCGTATACTTACCTCTGACCATTATATAATCTGATGTGAGTAGAACAATTAGTACTCTTTGATAAAGCGCCTCCACGGCGGGAAACGCGTCAGAGTTTTAAATGTTAGTGTGTCTGTCCCCTTTTTTTGGCTTATATGCCTAATAAATAAACAATCATTTTGCAACTGGCCCTTTTTTCATTTTCGTTAGCAGTGCTCTACTTTTTTCCTCCCTGTTCCTGATTTTTTACCCTAGTATTGCAGCACGCCGGTATCTACTACACGGAGCAGCTGTTTACATCAAGAGGATTTCCTCTCCTAGCTGCAGAGATCCGGGGTTTTTGCCAGTGTGCAGCCGGTCACCATTCCTCACCTGTTCCGGGAATCAACATCGCGGACGGACATACTACATATGAGTGGAGTGTCCTGTCCGGTCTTCACTGCCAGCAGCCAGCACTAACCCCACCGACAGCCACGACCCGGCAACTCGGAGAACATCGATCCGGCACCCGGGGGAGAAGGCGGGAGATCCTGTACACGGAGCTCCATTTCCAGCAGCCAGTCCCCATTCACCGGGTTACCGTATTCTCGGCTGAGGAGGTATTAACCCCATTCAACAGCAATCGGTGGGGATGAGTGTTATCCATCGGCGTGGCGAGACTCTTCCTACGGCAGCATACAGGTGAGGTGGGGGTTTCCAGGCACGCACACACCATCGGCTCACCCACTGGACTCTATAATCCCCATATCATTTATTTTACATCATACCGTTTTATGGACATATATTTTTCTTCCTATATGGACTTCCTTGTTTGGTGAGAGCATCACCAGGGGGGTAGTTACCCCTATTTTCTACCTATGGACGCAATTGGTTTGGCAATAGCTGGGGCACCAAGTCGTAGGAACCTAGATTGTAATAAGTCGGGTCCACATTGGCTGCTTAGTTTTAGTTTGAGGAGCGCTTTTGTAATCTCCTCTTCAGATACTGGGCTAAATTGAAAATTGTGGGCAGTGTTGGGAGGGGGTGGGACTGTAGGGATAGTCCCAGGATGAGATTCATGTTTGGGGTTTGTGCTGCGTTTCGCTAATAAGTTAGTGGCACACCCCACAAAGTAATCATTGAATGCATTTGCAATGTCAGTGGGGTATGTCAGAGTAATATCCCCCTTAGTGATATTACTTGGTTGTTGATGGTTAGGAGGCTGGAATATATTGTTGATAACCTTACAGAAGTTAGCTGGGTTTGATGTATTTTGGTGGAGATTGTCAGAGTAATATTGTGCTTTTGCATGCCTTATTTGCCTTGTGCACATGTTCATAATCATAGCAGCATACGCCAATTTACCTACGGTTTGGTATGGTTTAATACATTTATATTTATATATTTTTTCACTATCTCTTCACAATAGGGTTGTATCTAATATCGTTTGCATAGTCCAATACAATATAGGGGTTGACAATATTGTTATTTCAAGGACATACACTGTTTTTTTAACACAATTAAGTTGTTTTTTGGGTTGCGCACTTATTCTTTTTCATTCTCTGCATTCTAGGTGGATGTGCCTGCAGCAATATTTCTTTTTAATGTGCACACCTTATACATTATACCGTTATGGAAACTTCCAGAGTGAAAGTGACGCGGCCCATGCAACATAACTTTAACAATGTTGCAATTAGTATTGAACCTTATCTGGGATTGTGGAGGTACACATTACACGTGTTAAACAGTAGTAACCCTATAATGTTCCGATGCACAGGTAAACTACTGAATGATATTTACCTTGTAGTTAAAGTAACTGTACTATACTACTTTACAGTATTTTATATCTATTAATAAACATTTTTTGTTAAATGAACACAACAAAAGGGCAGAGCAGGGGTGAGAAATGTTTAATTGGAAGGTGTGAGACTGTGTAGTACAATATGTTAATATGATAGTGTTTAGCACTCTTGTTTATTTTCTTTGTTTCAACCAACATCCCACTGTCAACATTGTTAGGCAAAGTCATCTGCTGTGTCATTAAAGTGATGAGTTCTCTACTCAATGCTGATTAATTAGACACACATACTGGAGCTGCTGCCCCTCCCCTCGACAAACACAATAGTAAGTGAAGTTTCCAAGGTATTTACCATAGTCTATAGTGTTTTAATGGCCACAATGTACAATAGCAGATCTTTTTTTTTAGAATATGCATGATGGAGGATGGTAGGTTGGGTTGAAGGGTGTTTTGGTGTGTACTGATTAAAAAATAAGTTAAAAAAGAAATATTGTAAATGTGTGCTTACACGCATGCGTAGACAACTGTTCAACCAGCCTGAAAATGCATACATGCGGTTCAGGGTATAACACATTATATTTATGGGGGGGGGGGGGAATATTAATATTAAAATATTCAGATATTAAGCAGTTCAATAGCATCATCAAGGTCATAAAAAAAATATATTCACTGTACCTTCTGGCGGACAGATGCTGAAATTGATATTAAAATTAAACCTAACCGTGGGATATCATTTCGTAGGCATCTCATGGTAACCAAAATATTCCTGTGGAAGGAATCTCACAACTTTCCCTGGTACCAGGGACAGTAATTCCTGCTACATCTGTAAGGGAGAGCAAGGAGACAGGGCATGAGAGAGAGAGCAAGAGAGAGAGAAACACAGAGCAAGAAAGCGAGCAAGTGAGCGAGTGGGGGAGACATGGAAAGAGAGAGAGAGGGGTAAGAGATATGGAAGGGAGAGTGAGAGGGTGTGGAGGGAGAGTTAGGGGGTAAAGAGAGAGTCCCATGCTGTGGAGATTTTCACTTGAGAACTCCTTAAGAACTTTTTTAAAAGTTAAATTTTTCTGACTTGAAATAAACTGCACATTATGCGAGGTTCACGTAGTTAGGTGAAAAGTTTGCACATCTTTACTAAAAAGTTCAAAAAACAGCCTTATGAATGAGCTCAAAAGTTATCCAAAACATATGCCTATTATGGAAAAATTAAATATTTCAAACTTTATTTAAAAATACTTTCCTTTATTTTTTATGGCACCGATCACCTATACATAAACTGTTTAACTGGGGCATTCGTTTACATCGATTCAAGTTTGGAATACCCATGTTAGTGTAGCCCCCTTTCCCTATGTCAAAGGTTGCGGTCCCAGTCATGTCTGTGACACGCGCGCCCGGCGGGGGGGGGGCGGAGCGTGCACAGCGCTAACCGCGATCTGCGGTCTGAGGGGAGAGAGGGAGCTTGCGATGGGAGGGGGCATGGTCGGGGATTTGCAGGGGCGTGGCCATTGCATAACGCGGCTGGTTCGCCCTCATTGGGTGAACCGCCGGTGGGGGCGTGGCCACGCCTCCGTCGCAAGGTTTGAACTCAATTTGATTGATTTGGAAAAAACCTTGCAGCACGGCGCGGCTGCACCTTCAGCGTGACGGTGCATATTGGGCCCAGCCCCATTGAGGGGCGGCACCGTGCGCACAGGCTGTTACTGGGACCGCAGCCTAAGGGAGCTACGTGGGCAACTACGCATGCTGCTGTACCTGTTTGCTCATAGAAGGCCTAAGCTTCCGGCCTCTGGGAGCCTGGGGTAAGCTCTTTCACCTTGCATTCAGCGCCTCCACCTCTGAGAGATCTGAGCATTGGTGGAATAACCCCTCACAAGAACAGATATACAGTAATAAGTAATACACCATATAATGTATATAACTGGTTTACTGTACACACATACTAACACAGATAACATATAATAACTGTACCCACAGTATGAACCCAGTGCCCCAACACATGGTGGTTCTCCCAAAGTACTGAGGGTTCTGTGGCACCAATACCCCTGATGTCCTGTCCCAGCAATTCCCATCCAAATGTGAGGTAGCGCTACCCCCTGTGGATGTAGGTGCACATTGGGTACATACCTGGGTGCTCCAGTACCCAGGTGCTGCTTGTCGCGAGGGATTGGAGCGGGTCCTACGTGGTGGGGCCTCCAACATAAATCCCCTCTCTCCTAAGGGTCCTGATCCTCTTCGTGAGATGAGATCCAGATGGAGGATCTCACCTGAATGTTCTGGGGAACTGTGGCTTGATCCCAGGTCGCAGAGCACCGCTTGGCCGTTTGGTCAATGGTGCAGAAATATCAGTAAGGGGAAAAGTCCCTATCTAGGGCCTTCCCTACAACACTCCTCTACTATGGCTCAGGGCCTAACTGGGACCTAAGGGGCAAGATCTAGGCCTAGGCCAGGAAGCACTGCTCCCTGGACACTACATTCTTCTTTACCTCCTCTGTCCAGACTGGCTTGCGCGCTCCCGGCATGCAGAGGATATCCTGTCTCTTCCTCCTGCGCAAATCCCATTGGCTGGGGCAACCCCAGGTGGGTAGACCCACCCTCTAGGAATTCTGGAAAATGTAGTACTGCGGCTGCATCTGCGGAGCTAACCTAAGATGGCAACTGCACTCCTTACTTTGTGCATGCGCGCCTCACAAAATGGCCGCCCCCACCTCCCAATCACGTGGAGCTCCGAGGAACCACAAAACAACTCCCCCGCACCAGAGGCAGGGTAGGGGGACTCGGCTACAGTACATCAGGATAAGAGATGGTTTGACAATCAGTGTGGGCTGCTTAACAACTTCTCAGTGTGTGCAAATTTGTTAATGAAGTTATATTTGTACATTTTCCAACATGGGACTGAAGTCACTAGCTGTGAGTTTTTTTGCCTCCGTCTTGAGAGTGTTTTGACATTAAAATGAAAAAAAAATTATTCACAAAGGTGATAAATGTAATACATTGTAATATGTGAGCATTTTAACCCCTTTCTAACTCTTCTTATTGACACTCCCCATATCACTAGTTGCTTAACTGTATATGGGACAATATAAGTGTAACAGTGTTTTCCCTGGGCTCTGCCTATCTTGACCCACATGTAAGGAAAGACTCCAATTACATGGATGTGTATGTCGTTGTGCACATGCTGGCTTACAGGACTCCTGAGTCTCCCGCTTGGTTGGTATGGGGAATATCAGCATGACAGGCGTCTGAGGTAGTGTCTCTGAGTCCTACTCACATACTATGCAATGCCTCCACCCCATCAGGATCTCTGCGGCCGCAGGGGGATGTATCTGATGGGGAACTCCTCTGTGGTACCTCCTTCTGCAGAATGACTCCACACTCACACAGAAGGGATGTAGTGAACAAGGGCATCTTTATTGTCATCTTATTAGGCAGACTGCCCCTCATCGCGGTCGTGCTCAGCCGCTCATCCTGTTGGAGTACATCCCTCTCAGAAGGTTCCTCCTCTCTCAATAGAGTTGGTTCACCTCTCCCCTAAGGGAGATCACCATCTGTGTCAGGTCCCTGAACACAGTGTGTTGTCAGCTAGCACTTGAACCTGACAGCCTTGAACTGCTGCAGACACTCCTTGTCTCTCCCGGTTAACCACACTAACTTTATATAGACTCAGAAAACAGACCCACCTCTGTGTCACGAACAGTGGACATAGAGCATGTTGTCACTTCCCTTGTTACATATGATACCTCACCAGGGTGTGAGGGCAAACCTCCATGATTGTTGCTGGCAACCCTGCATACTTACCAGGTTTACTGCCAGCATAAAAAAAGAGCTGTACCCATTTTTACATTTGGCTACATTCTCCCCCTGGGGAAACCCAACGACCCGGCTGGATCTAAATTTGTGGAACCTTCTTCCAGGTAGCACTGCAACACACAACAAAACATCATTGTAGACGGACGTTCACAGAGGTACACAATTGGAGACTTTATAAGGTGAAATTATAAAAGGCTTTATTGTGCCTTTTCCTTTTCATCAGGAAACCATCCAAACACAGGGGGGGGGGGGGGCAAAGCTTCTATTCACTTGGGAGTAGTTCTAGTGAAATCCTATGCAATTAATTTACATCTCCCTTAGTAAAGCATGTCTCACGGCCCCAAAACATATAGCATGAAATAAGCAGATATAAGCGGTGTCTTAATAATGAAAGTCTTATCTGTTAGCTGCTGTAGAGTAAGCTTCTCTGCTCTCTTGGAACCGCACCCGTGCCTGCACAGAAAATCAGCATCCAGGTTTAGAAGTCTTATTTGGTGTCTTGCAATCAGCTATGCTGGGCAGAGCTCAAGACCGGTCAGCTCCAGAGATGTGTGTTCTCTTGGTCATTCTCTCCTGGGAGACTCAAGAACACTGCTCTGTCTCCAAAATTCAGCTCTCAGTCAGAGCTAAGGAGTTACTTCCTGTCTCAACAGACAGGCTTTTGTAAGCAATCTAGATCAGGCAGGTGGTGTTTATTAATTGACTACCAGCAGTTAACCACCACACTGCTAGATTAAAGGCACATTACTTGAACAGGGATTACTCCCCTGTTACATACCTCCCCTGTTTGTGGGAAGCTCGGGCTTGCCACGGCCAAAGCCCATCCTTCCACTCTCATTCTAGATATCTCAGTGACTTGAATGAGAGTGGATGGAGGAAGAGAACCCTTAGTCCTTTTGGGATTGGAGCCCTTTCTCCAGTTTATTCGTGTCTCCTCCTGAAGGTGTTTGAGATCAGCACCCATCAGTCACTTGAGGAGGACTTTCTCCAAGTATAGTCTTTTTTCTACGTGCGTGGTCATGAGATTTCCCTCGCGCCGGGTGCTCGTCTTATTGTAGGCATACTGTATGGCAGCAGTTGCAGAGCGTTTAAAAACAGCCCTTTGAGTTTTCCACTCTTGAAGCTGTCGCTCTGCCCTTTTCCCACTCAATGGGGTTGCTAGTTCAGCCCCTTTTTGATTAAGTTGCAATTCCACACCCACTTCCAGAGAATGTCCCATCTTTTCAGCTTCATCAGCTAAGGATTCTTCTGGTTTTAATTCAGCACGTGTACCTTCTTTTGTTGCCTGCTGGGTGGCTGAAGGTTTTGCTAGTGCTTGTGTAGGTGGTTCAAATTTTGCAACCTTGTCTTTCAGATGAGCGGTATTCCCAGCTCTCACTGTACCCTTGTCTTCATGGGTTTTTGAGGCTGTGGGAAACTGACGCTTATTCAGGGTCAATACTTGTCCTTGTAGGACTTTAATCTCATCCGCGAGAGATCCCTTTTTTTTGAGTGCATCTTGCAAGTCTCTTCTCTGGGAATTTATCTGCATGCTTTGCTTTCTCTGAGCTTGCCTCCACATTTTTATTGCATTGTGAAGCACTATGAACTTCTTAGCTTGGGCCACAGTTACTTGTTTCAGTTTCTGGACCTTCTTGTGCTCCCTTTTGTGCCGCGTCACCTGGGTTCTAAGCTTGGCTTTTAGCGTTGCTTTGGTGATGCTCAGGGTAGCCTTCAGTTTCTCATGCTGCTTTGCGGGGACATACTGGGTCATCAGACGTTTCTGCAGCACTTGAATTTCTTTAACAGCCTGCAGATTGTCATCCTGCAGAGTTTGCTGCTCCTCCTCTGCCTTCTTGAGGTGCATACGCAGACCTTGCAGTTGGTTCTGCAGTCGGTGCTCTGCTTCAAACTTTTCCTGGACTACTTCTGTCAACTGAAAAATTTCTTCTTTCAGTTTTAAGATTTCTCTTTTTAATCTTGAATTTTCTCCTTTTTCAGTCCCTGTATTCTTCAGGGCTTCTTTGCAGTCCACCTTCCATTTATGCACATCTGCTTTGAGAATGACAATCTCCTGGTGTGACACTTCCTTCTCTAGGTCGAGGGTCTGAAGCTCCTTCTGAGAGACTTTGAGATCTGTATTAAGATTACCAATAGTTTCTTTAGCAATGTCCAGCTAGTCAGTGAGACTGTGTAGTTCCTTTCTGGAACCTTCCAGGTCTGTGCGGCAGCTGTTGGTCTCATGATGTGAGGCATCCAGTGCTCTGCGGAGTGTCTGAACCTCTTTTTGAGATACGTCCACTTCTATCCGGACACTGTTGACCTCCTGTTGTGAGGCATTCATCTCTATGCGAAGAGTGTGAACCTCTTGCTGGAAGACTGTCATCTGCTTCAGTGCCTCCTCATACTTCCGCTTTAGCGTAGCCACCATTTTATCAGATTGGCTCTGCTTTTCATCCATGGTGGAAATAGTAGCCTTTGCAGTATCAAGCTCAGTCTTGAGATCGTCCAATTCTGTCCTGGCTGCAGAGTACTTTGCGAGCACATATTCCTGTAGCTTCACGTTATTTTTCTGTAGCTCTGTGTAACCATCTTCCTTTTGTTTCAATTGTTCACGGAGCATATCACAGTTATGCCTGGCATTTTTCAGGGCATCTTCAGGGTTGATCAAGGGATCGTCACTCACTGGTTCCGGCTCCACTTCCCTGGGATGGTTGGTTGAGGGTTCCTCACTGTTGGCACTGGACAGACACTTCTCTGGGGTACACGACTTCTGCCTTGGGCCCTCTGGATATTCGGTTACCCGCGGGACGAATTCTCCATTTTCTCTAGGCTGCAGGGCAACTCGGTCCCCCTTTTCCTCCACAGGATCTGCGGACGTGTCTGTTCCTTCCACGGTAAGTGAAGAACTGCTTTTCTTTTTCTTTTCCCGCCTTTTTGATTTGGATGATACCGTCCTTTCAGGGATATTGGGGTCTCCACCTTCATTTGAAATTTTAGCAGCTTCATTATATACACCAGGCTTTTCTTGCAGTTGCTTTAGCTGACAGAAAAATTGGGTGATCTGCTGCTCCCGCTCTGTCTCCTGCTGATCATATTCGTCATCAAAGGGAGCGGTCTTTTCTGTCCGTGCCGAGTTCAGGCACCCCCACCATTCTTGGGGTGTTTTGTGGTTGTGACTCGGTTCGGGTTCCCCATAAGAGATGTCTTCCTCTTTATTGGACTGGAAGGGCCACTCTTCCGTGGGGTAGGGTTCATTACAGGAACGCTGCATCTTGTCCTCCATTTTTAGGCTAGCAGGTATAATTTTCTTCCTGACCTCAGGAGGTGCTATTGCAGCTGTTGCCACTGTATTTGCTAGAACCCCCAATTGTGGTAGTCCTACAGGTGGGCATATTTTGCTTGTGGAGGTCGTAGCTCTCACAGGCATCTCTGTAGAATTTTTCTTTCTTGGATAAGTTTTACAATATCAGCAGTACTGTGCATGCATTTTCTCTCATCAGGTATACAAGATGTGCAGTTGTTAGGTAAAAAAGTCTATTTGCTTTACACCATTTACTTGCTAGGTAAACTCTCATTAGGTATGCTGAATGTGTAGTTGCTAGGAAAAAACTTCTGTTTGCTTTACACCATTTACTGGCTAGGTAAAATCTCTCCACTTCAGCAACAGAATTTGGTTTTCTGCCTGAGTTCAGTAATTTTCAGTCTCATCTTTGGGTATTATGGCATTCACACTTCACACTTTGGCTGTCTGTTTTTGCTCCCAAGATATACAGTATATAGGCAGACTTTTTGACTTGCAGGAAAAAAAACATTCTTTGCAGTGGACTATTTCTTTCATTCCCGGCAGGGTGACTCAACATTCAGCAATTGGTTTTGAAAAACCTTTTATACAGTTCAGAAATCACTTTTTCCCCTATAGGGCAATTTTACACTCAGCATTTGTTTGCTAAAAATTCCCCTGCTTCAGCACAGTCTTGTATCAATTTTCACACTTTTCTGCATATACTCCATTCACAGCTGGTAGCCCTATGCGGTGTGGCAACCTTTATTTGTAAAATCAGTACCAATCGTGGGTCATCATCTGTATTCACTGCTTCAGCGAAACTTTTGAAAACAACAAACACCTATCCCTTTTTAAGGGCTGACTCACTTCTTGAACCCTGACTATGGCTGGAAGGCAAAACCCCTATTTCAATGACCATATGACATTTTGTGATAGTCAAAATAAGGTTTAGCTACTTCAGCAGTCTCTCTCCTCTTGGGATTGGGGCAAAGAGTCCATCTGTGGTTTTGTAAGTTTCAGTGCAGTGTGGTTTCAGTGGTGTGTATCCCTTTAACTCTGATCTCTGCTGCATGAGGGTTTTTTTTGTTTTTTTCTAAGTTGCTCAGACTGTTTGTAGGCAAAAAGCATAACAAAAAAAATTTCGCATAAAAATCTCCGGTCCTTTAACTTCAAAGACACCTCTTATCCCACTTCTGACACCATATGTAGACGGACGTTCATAGAGGTACACAATTGGAGACTTTATAAGGTGAAATTATAATAGACTTTATTGTGCCTTTTCCTTTTCATCAGGAAACCAACCAAACACAGGGGGGGGGGGACAAAGCTTCTATTCACTTGGGAGTAGTTCTAGTGAAATCCTATGCAATTAATTCACATCTCCCTTAGTAAAGCATGTCTCGCGGCCCCAAAACATATAGCATGAAATAAGCAGATATAAGCAGTCTCTTAATAATGAAAGTCTTAATTGTTAGCTGCTGTAGAGTAAGCTTCTCTGCTCTCCTGGAACCGCACCCGTGCGTGTACAGAAAATCAGCATCCAGGTTTAGAAGTCTTATTTGGTGTCTTGCAATCAGCTATGCTGGGCAGAGCTCAAGACCGGTCAGCTCCAGAGATGTGTGTTCTCTTGGTCAGTCTCTCCTGGGAGACTCAAGAACACTGCTCTGTCTCCAAAATTCAGCTCTCAGTCAGAGCTAAGGAGTTACTTCCTGTCTCAACAGACAGGCTTTTGTAAGCAATCTAGATCAGGCAGGTGGTGTTTATTAATTGACTACCAGCAGTTAACCACCACACTGCTAGATTAAAGGCACATTACTTGAACAGGGATTACTCTGTTACAAACATATTATCATGGCAGTACATTATTTCACACATCAAAGTTTCTACATACAGTAAACATAAATGCACACAGTACACTCTGACCTGCAGACTGCACTACTCCTAAGGAGAATCCACATCAATAATAGTGCCTAGGGTCTGGTTTCTGCACCTCCCTACCATTGGCATGTTTCACAGTCACGCTGTATGATCAAGGCGGCCCATTTTCTGTCCGGTACTCCATCCTATTCATGAAAATGTTGCGCCCAACACTCCACACTCTCATAAGATGGGAGATTCGCTCCTCAGTTTTAAAACCTTAATAGCCACCTGATTTGCCTATGATGTATTCTTCCACAGTTTCCCTCAATCACACTTCCCTATTATCCTCAATCTCCTGCATTAAGGGTTCAGGCACGTAGGGGTACTCTAGGCCATGGGATTTTTTGTACTTGGTTACAATGGCTCTTTCAGCCCTGCTAGTTCATATTAATTTCTTATTGCCTGCCCTGCCTGGCAGTACACACGACAACGGCTCATTGGGCTTGATTAGGTCACGAAATATAGATGACCCCCGGTGAGTAACTACCCCCGTTTGAATATCATGCCAACGTATCCGGAGCTCTTCTAAGCGCTCCTCTTCAGAGAACTGTCCTATCTCCCCACAGTAGTCCACTACTCCATCCCTCCTTAATATGAACCGGGTACGGTCCATCCAGGCCTCAAATCTTTCAAACATGGGCGCCCACCACCTGGTTTCCTTCTCCTATGCCCGTTCAGTGACTACTACCTTAGGCTCACTTTCCTCCGGATCTCCCCCCGAAGAAATCTCGGATGTCCCTGTGGACCTCGAATTAGATCCGAGGTGCTTAGGCCTACACCTTACATTTACAGCACTATTACCATTGCTGGTACAGGTGGACATTTTCCGCAATGACATTTCCCTCCCCGATCCCTCATCAGAGGTGAAACAGTCCCCCCAGTCCAAATTCGAACCAGTCCGTTCATTGGATTTGTCCCGTGACTCCCCAGACAACCCTTGGCTCGACTGGGACCCCGATGAGGAGGTGACAGGGGCAGGGGTTTTTACTAAGGCCGGGGGCTGGGCATAGGGAAACGCTAGAGGCCGATGCGGGACTACTACCCTCAGCTTCTCGATACCGCGGCCGGTATCAGCAGGTTGGGATTCAGGCTCATCCGTCTCCTGGTTCCCGGGCATCCGCAGGGCCTGCCAGCTCTTTCCCTTCCCGGATCCAGGCGACCTGGTACAACACGGCGGTCGCAAGGGCGTGGCCATCTTCCATCCGGTTCCGCAGTGTCTGCCGGAAGTGATGTCATCAGTTTCTGGGGATGAGGCGCTGCCATCTTGGGTGGGGTTCCCAACCGGAACTTCTTCTTCCACAATGAGATCCACCACCAGAAGTGAAGGTTCTGCTCTCCACTCCACTTGGGCCTGGGCTAGGCCTTCCATCTTCGCCGCCACCGATGCCTGTGGAGGGTAAGGGTGTATTTCACCACTACATCGGCTGTCGATGGGGCCTCCTCCGCCTTCCGTGCTGGAAGTCACCACGGCCATAGGACTCCTCCGCTCCGGTTGTCTCCGCACAGGTGATCTCGGCACCTCGAGACTCAGCTCCGCTGCTTTGCAGGTAAGGGCGGGTTCTTTTACAGCTCTCCTGCAGTGGTCCACCGGTAGGCGCATCACCACCGATGTCGGGCTGGCTTGTTCTTCGTCCGAAGATGCAGACTCCGACTCAGGTAGTGGCACTCCCGCAGGGGCCCGACAGTGAGATTCCAGGTTCTCACTACGGTAGCAGGCCCCAATCTCTTTAGGCTCTGTTGCGATCATCAACAGCGATCCCCATTCTCCGGGATCAGCTTGCTCTTCCTTGACATTGGGCGAGGCTTCAGCCGTCAGCTTGGCTGTTTCTCCGCATGCCTCCGCGGTATACCCCGGCACAAAGGGCTGCACGGCCCACAGATAATGGATGCCACATTGGGGACACCTGGCCGTGGTACTGGCTTCTCCACCCAGCAATCGGCACTGCATACACAGGCATCGTATCGTCTTGGTGTCACCCGCCTTGATCACCAGGAAGCCTCCTGGCAACGAATAGGGGTGAGCTGAAATGTCCATTTCTTTCTCGCTTGTAGCGCTGGTTACAGGGGACACTTTGCACAGTGGTCTTGCCTGTTCACCAGCTCCTCGCAACTGCAGAGCAGGGGTCGTTCCTTTAACTCTTCCCTCAGCTAGCTCCGCTCTCATTTGGCAAAGGTAGAGACCCCTCCCCCTGGTGGATATTAGGGGAGGGTCCCATAGATTCACTGGGTGACCCAGCACTGGCTCTGAGCCTGTCACAGTCCAGGAGGGCGTGGCCACAGATTTTGCGCCATACCCCCCAGCAGGGTGGTGTTCTTTTTTTGGCGCCAATGCTGGCCAACTCTTTGCAACTTTAGCATTTGCAGAATTTTCTGCACTCCGCCCACACTGTCTCCCAGGGAAGCGGTAACCGCCATCGTGGTTTGCACGGCCATTCACAATAGCAACTGAGGTAGATCTTTGTATAGGGATCACCGTCTGGCGATCAGGTTCTCCGTCCACATTGCACATAACCACAATGTCCTCAACACTGTCCTCCAGGGTAGCACTCCGGGATCCTAGGCAGGACAAAAACGGTGCAGCCACCGCCTTGGCGCCACTCCACTACAGACTTGCAAAAGTTCCCCCTTCTGCAGCTCTCTCTTCTGTGGCATACACACCACGTGTGCTCCCTCCATCAGCCGTGGTCTGCCATCTTGAACTCTCCGCACCGCGCGGAGCTTCTCTACATGCGGTCGCCATCTTCACACTGTAATTTCTAGGATCACACTAGGTGCTCCTCTCTGCGGGGCAGCTGCCATTTCGATGCAATAAAGAATGCTACTATGCACCACCTACATGTATCTAATGTACGTCTGACTCATGTTTCACTACCTCAGGCTAGGCTCACTCTCTCAGTGTATGCTGTGTCTACCTTCTTCCAGGCTGTGCTCTGCGGTAAGTGTCCTGGCTCCTGGCTAGAGTAAAAATAGAACAGGCAGGCGGTGCACTGCTGCCGTCAGGGTTGCAGGGAATCGAAGTCCACACGCAAAGTGAATTAATAAAAAGGTAGTTTATTAAAGTGCATATACACTAAAAAGGTGCTACAGAGCGAACTCTGACGCGTTTCGTCCCTGCCTGGGACTTTGACAAAGTCCCAGGCAGGGACGAAACGCGTCAGAGTTCGCTCTGTAGCACCTTTTTAGTGTATATGCACTTTAATAAACTACCTTTTTATTAATTCACTTTGCGTGTGGACTTCGATTCCCTTCAACCCTGACGGCAGCAGTGCACCGCCTACCTGTTCTATTTTTGCTTGATTCCCCCGGCTTGGAGCACGCTACACGTCACTTCTGGCACAGAGTATCCTGACGTCATCGGCTGATGGTGGACGCCGAACGCGGAGCGCGGACCAGAGACAGACTTCGTGTCAAGACAGTGAGTGCATTTGCTCTTTCATTTATCCCCCATTATTACCTCCGCAGTGGGGTTCTTGGTCTGGTGTGGCGCCGGGAACTGAGAGGCAGTGGCGGAGGGTGGCGGCATACTTAGCCGTTTTGTCCCTTCTCAGGGGATGCGGCGGTATTGTTGCCGCGGTGCCTACTTACCACTATACAGCCCCTACCCGTGTGAAGCCACTATCACTCAATCAAGTGGGGTGACTATATTATTCATTATATGTACAACACTTGGACTCTGAACAGAAGTTGGCTTCATTTATACATATACTATCAGTTTATTCTGGATGATTGTTATAACTGGCACACAATTTGGAGCATCAGTATTTCCTGTGAAGTGATTCTGGGATTTTCTTTTTCTGGCTAGAGTACTCTGGCTTCTCCCATGCAGTACAAGGGCATCTACCTACTGTTGGCCACCACTAGCGCAGACCCTCTCCAGAATTCCTGAGTTATCCAGGCTATTCCTTTAGGCATCCTACCCCTAGCTGCCTCAAGGTGACTAGGACAGCTATAGCCCTGGCTCCAGACCCACTGTACTCCTCTCAGGATCCTAGGTTGTACTTTGCGAGCTGACAATTCCATCACACTCCTGACTGCCCCTAGGCTCCGTCCCCATAAACAGCACTGACTGGCAGCATACACTCTCCCTGTTTCCTAGTGTGCCCAGAAAAAGCCTGTCCTGTTGATAGGAATCTCAGCAGCGCCTCCAACTGTAACTGTGTTTTCCCTGTGCCCTGCCTATCCTGACCCATATGTAAGGAAAGCCCCCAATTACATGGATGTGTATGTCGTGTTGCACCTGCTGGCTTACATGACTCCTGAGTCTCCCGCTTGGTTGGTATGGGGAATATCAGCATGACAGGCATCTGAGATAGTGTCTCTGAGTCCTACTCACATATGATGCAGCGCCTCCACCCCATCAGGATCTCTGAGGCCGCAGGGGGATGTATCTGAGGAGGAACTCCTCTGTGGTACCTCCTTCTGCAGAATGACTCCACACTCACACAGAAGGGATGTAGTGAACAAGGGCATCTTTATTGTCATCTTATTAGGCAGACTGCCCCTCATCGCGGTCGTGCTCAGCCGCTCATCCTGTTTGAGTACATCCCTCTCAGAAGGTTCCTCCTCTCTCAATAGAGTTGGTTCACCTCTCCCCTAAGAGAGATCACCACCTGTGTCAGGTCCCTGAACACAGTGTGTTGTCAGCTAGCACTTGAACCTGACAGCCTTGAACTGCTGCAGACACTCCTTGTCTCTCCCGGTTAACCACACTAACTTTTGGCAGTGCTGTGTCTTATATAGTCTCAGAGAACAGACCCACCTCTGTGTCACGAACAGTGGACACAGAACATGTTGTCACTTCCCTTGTTACATACACTGGCGACACACTTTATTCGAGCTCGGCTAGTCCCACGAATTCGGGTATACCCGGGTGTATTGAGGTTTGTGACTGTTTTCTGCCCGAGTGCATTGAGTTATTTTCCAGGCAGGGATTGAAGCATTTTATTCCCGCTGGCTGCAATACTGCACAGTACATATATATATACTGCATTACAATTCATGAATTTATGCCATCTGGTAGACACGCGAAGCATTGCAGCCTATTAAATCCTAATCATTATCATTTAACAGATCAGCCGCCCATCAGCCAGGCATGAACCCAGGCTGGGAAGGCAAATGCAACGGGGCTTGTCAGAGGTGAGGAGCGGCGCATTCCAGGTATCTGCCAGGTACATACCGGGTATTTGCTCGAATAAAGTGTGTCGGTGCAGTATGACACCCCACCAGGGTGTGAGGGCAAACCTCCATGATTGTTGATGGCAACCCTGCATACTTACCAGGTTTACTGCCAGCATGAGAAAAGAGCTGTACCCATTTTTACATATGGCTACATAAGATTTTTAATCCATTAATTGTATAGCCTGCCTTAGGCTTTGTGGGGCCCAAGGCGGCATACTGGTAGTGTGGCCCCCCCTGATAAATAAAAATGGGACTTACATTGATATGCAGTCCTCAACGGCAATGTTGCGGCATCATGACATTATGTTGCCCCTCCTCACGCCTACCACTCTACCGGTCCTGGGTCTCCGCGCTCTCTCCTCTCCCTCCTGTCGGCACGGGTATCCAACTTCCAACCTGAAGGTGGAGCTGGAGGAGAGAGCCCCACGCTCCCTACTTTAGCTCCCCCCTCCGGTCGGGTGAAAGTTGGATCCTGGCGCCGACATAAGGGAGAGGAGAGCAAGGGGAGGGTGGGGCCCACAAAGGTACAGGGCCCATGGTGGTTGCCTTGCTCTTCTTGCTCAAATGCCGACCCTGACTTTATTTTGACTTAATACATAAGGAGCCATTTATAACGGTACAGTATCTTGGATACAAAGCTGAGGCACCAAAAAAAAGTGAACAAAGTGCCTCAATGTTTTTCGACACCAATATAACTTTTATTTTTGATAAATCTAGTACAATACTTTTTCTCCACTTTGCCCCAGATTTTGCAACCCCCATATAATAAATAACCCCATATGATGCATAGCCCTATTTAACCTGACAGTTGTTAAAATGCTGTCAAATAAATATATTAACATAGTTAAAAACTATCCAAAATGTAATTACCTGCATTCGCATACTCTTATTTTACAAATGTGATACATTTATTGCAATGCTCCTTACAGCAAACACTGATTTTTGAGTGATTGCTATTATATCCTAACGCTTTTAATAGCATATCAATAGTGTCTTTCTTTTTTTTATCTAATTCTTTTGGACGATTCATAGCCATATAATCTGATTTAATTTTAGATGCACAGTTTGCTTTGACAGTATTGCTTTACTTCTAAGGATTAATGGGAAAATATTCATATTGGCAGGTTACATCATTCTGTGCATTGTAAAAGACGTTACCATGTTCAACTGATGAAACATTTGTTGAAAAGAAAACATATTACTTGTTACTTAGATTGCATTTATCAGTTTATCAGATGAGTTTATTCCAACACAGTTATATTCTCAGTGTCCACAAAACAAATGATTTTGAATATTGTGCTCACATTGTTTCCTTTCTCTCTTTTTTATTTTAGTCTCAGTTGATGTGATTTTTGAATAAATGTTTAAAAAATACTGTTATGCCACAGTCAGCTGTGTTTGATGTGATTTTCTTAATTATTCAGCACACATAAAGTTGCTTGTTTCTGTCCAATACTCCTTGAGAAAGCGCAACTTTTGCGTGAAACGCGTGGGAGGACACATTCTGTTCCGAGTACCACTTCTAAATGTTCTTAATAAAGTCTTTATGATTTTTTCACTACCTGGGTTCCCTGCTTTTTGTTCTTTTTGGGCTTATCGTTAGTGCCTTGAAACTTCATCACAGATTTGCTGTTACTTCTTGTTTTCGGTCCCACTTAGTCCCCTGACGGTTTGGAATGGATTTCCTCAATTGATGGGATTTTACCTGTGTCCTTACTTGGAGGTCAGTAGCTACATTGCAGCCTCCAATACCCAATATATTTCTCTGATGGACCTCCCACCATGCCTCCCCCCCGGTTCAAACTTACCTTCGCTCACTGAATTAGCACGCTCCGGTACACATGACATCGCTACTTTCTCTTTGATATCTATAAGCCATATTGTGAAAATAATAAATTTTGCTAACGCAAATAATGAAACATCCATGCTGCGTCAAATACATTTTTAGTTGATACACAGCAACTTAATTCTGCGCTGACACTATTTACAGATTGTTTAGGTTTACGCCAGGTTGAACGTGGTGAACTATTTAGACGCACTTTCTACTTTTCGGTGAACAGAAATATTTTTTTAGCACATACCATCTACATCTGTACGCCACATCTGTAGTCCACTTCTGTGCACAAAAAATATGAAAAAAATTATTTTTTACACATTAAGAAAATTATTACATACTGTAGGCTAACAATGTGTGTGTGACAATTTTGCATCAAATAAGCTGTTTGCTAAGTACACAGGCTCTTGTGTGTTTGCACACCTTCACTTCGATTTTAAAGATACTGTAAGAGGGGCCAATTATCAAAATCTTCTGATTGCAAAACTGGTGCAAAATACTACGCCACATTTATCAAACACACAAAATCCAATTGGTTTCAATGAGAATGTTATTTTTTATCAATATGTCTGGTGTAATTTTGCAGCAGGGAGTTTTGATAAATAACCCCCAATAACTTTACTGAAAGTCTCAATGCATACCTGTTTATAGAATGATATAGTCAACATATAGAATAGATGAGTAAATATATGGAATGATTTAGTAAGAGTTTTCTTTCTTCATATAACAATAATGTTTCTTACAACTATACTGACCCAAGACCATATGCAAACAAAGAACAGTGAAGGAATAAAGCAAAGGTGACAAGAGTGAGGGAGAACTATAAAACATTTTTCCATCAGCTATCAGTCTATCTCCTTGACATTCTTTTAAGGTTTGATGGCCTGTTACCTTTCCTTAGCGTACTACACAGAGATGCTGTGCTGAAGTCAATCACACTTCAGGGCAATCAACTATCATGCCATTTAAAAACAATGTAATCGAGGTCATGTAGTACTAAAGAATCTGCTACCCCGTCCAGTGGCCTACATAAGTACGTTTGTTGAAGGGGAAAATAGATGATGAGAGAACACATGAATTACTGATGTCCAAGGTGAGGTTGCTTCTGACTTGGCCGATTCAATTGTTCAAGACCATTTCATTTCTGTGAAAATATATGACCTCTGTAATGATGACAAGGTCAATGAGAACCACATACATCTGCCTAAGTGCCAATCATAGATGTTCAACATTAAGGGCAAAACTATAAATAAGCAGTCAGTTTTGTGGATGGGTCAATAACAGATTAAAGTACTGTGAACATGACAGTAATGTACAATCATTTTTAAAACGCACTAAAACATCTCAGATTTCACTCTTGAAATACACTTATTTCAAGGAATAGGTTTGCTAATATAGAAAATTCTGCTGGAGTCCTTTTGCAGCTGGAAATGCAATGTATCAGGTTGTTAGTATAAAATGTTCCTTTGTTCACTTTTGCAGCTGGATTTGTATGCAAAAGAATATTTAATTGCCACCCCCCCCCCGCCCTTCCAGTATTGCAAGGAGTAACAAAATATTTAGAGGTAGAAAAGTATTATCAAAATGTAACTTGAACCAAAACTCTGAATCTCAGATGGATTTCTATACTGTAGATTATCCAGATATGTTGCTACCATATTGGTCGGGTAGATGCAAATGTTTAAATACTTAGGGGGCTATGCACTAAGCTTGGTGCTTTCGCGCCGGCCTGAAAAAAATTATCACGTCCGATAAAAAATTAAGCCGGCGGCGCGATTCACTAAGGCCCTCAGCCCATTTTCTATCGGACGTGCCCAAAACTGGCTTATCGTGCGTGCAAAGTTTTTTCCCTCTGCTAGCGTACTGAAACTTCCCGTATGCTAGCTGATGGAAAAAATAAGCCGCCTGTGACATTTGCATGGAGATTCTGCATCTCCATGCAAGGCTGTTACGGCGATCGTACACTAAATAAATACATTTTAATAATAGTGTACATGAGCAGGGGGTCTCCGGAGCTGAACCGCATTGGTTTCAGGTCCGGGGACCCCCTACTTCAGGAGATACCGGCCCCATTATGGGGTGCCGGTATCCCCTGCACTTTGAAAGCTTCCACGTCACGTGACTGGGACATTTAAATTCTGCAGGGGATACCGGCACCCCATAACGGGGCCTGTATCTCATGAAGTAGGGGGTCCCCGAGGCTGAAACCAATGTGGTTCAGCTCTGGAGACCCCCGACACATCTACACTACTGTCAAAACACACATATCAATAAACAATAATTCCTTACCGTAGCGGCTATCTGCAATGGTAATGAAGCTGCATTAATGTACATTTTAATAATAGTGTGCCGGAGCAGGGGGTCCCCTGAGCTGAACTGCATTGATTTCTGCCTCAGAGACACCCTGCTTCCCGAGTTTCAGGGCCAGGTATGGGGCATCGGAGGCCAGTGTCGCCACCATCTTTATAGCATCCAAGACGCAACGGGAACGCTATAAAGATGGCGGCGACACTGGCACCGATGCCCCAAACTGGGGCCTGTAACTCGGGAAGCAGGGGGTATCTGAGGCAGAAATCAATGCGGTTCAGCTCAGGGGACCCCCTGCTCCCGCGCACTATTAATAAAAATACATTAAAGCAGCTTCATTACCTTAGCAGCTGTCCGCTAACGCAATGAAGGGGTTAAAGCACAATAGCATGTTTATTGGGGACAATTGCCCCCAATAAACATAGCAATATACAACACACATCCCCCCGCCCCTAACACATACAATACAGTAATGGGCAAAATAACTATTATCCTCATATGGATAATAGATTATTTGCCCATTATTAAACATATAAATCAGCATAAATAAATGGTGTTCTACTTACCCCCTGGCAATGATGGGCATCTGGTCATCCACCCTGGCACCATTCATTTGTACAGTGGGTTATATATATATATATATATATACATACATACACATATATACATATATACACATATAACACCAATATACAAATAAATAGTTCAGGATTACATAAACATGTATACATAAAAACATCAAATCTGAATCTCATAATTTTCACATACTAAAATTAATCCAGCAGCACTTTTAAAAATAAATGATATGTCCTCTCCCAACAACCAGCAGCTAGACAAATGTATATCACATGTCACACAATTGCAATGAGTGGGTACATGATGCAATTAATCTGTGCATCATGAAACACTATGCAAAATCAATTTCAAAATAAAATACACTGTGAACAATGTCCCCTAACCACCAATGCCATCCACAAAATCAAATATAAACTAAGCAACATTGTGACAGAGTGAAGTCAACTCCTATCAGTTATGCCGGGGAGACATATGTCTGAGTGCTTCATCCAGCACTCATAAGGGTTAACTCAGGTGGAAGTTAGGAAATCAGAACTCCTTAGCTGACACCTGAGAGCCAGCAAGGTAGATAAAGGATCATGTGACTGGCAGTAGCTGCCAGAGAGAGAGAGAGAAGCACACTGCTGCGTGAGCCCTTAGCCAGAGGGATTTAACCAAAGACTACTTCAACTAAAGTAAGGATTATTTATTTGTTTACTGACTGCTTAAAGTACCCTTATGGTTTGGTTCTGGTTTAGCCAGTCAGCCTGCTAGATAGGTCTGCTGTGTTATTAGTCAGTTTTTCTCCCAAAGTGGAGCAGGTTTTATTTTGTTAAAGGGACAGTGTACCCGCATGTTATGTTACTGTGGAGAAATAAAGCCACTGAACGTTTTTATTTATCCTGAAACTATACGTGTGGACTGTTCCCTGACCTCGGCTACAGGCCGTCCTGACACAGGTGGTGTCAGAAGTGGGATGTCGGACGGGCCCTGTATCTGAAGGGCCACACAAAAAAAAAATGGAGAAATTTTTTTCTCAGTTCCTTGAGCAACAGCTCCAGCTAGCAGAGAAGCAAGCAGAGCGACAAGCCCAGCAAGATGAGCGACAAGCCCAGCAAGATGAGCAACAGGCCCGGCGAGAGGAAAAGCTACTCCAACTGCTGGTCGAAGGCCCAACCCCAGGCAGACCAGGAATTCCAAATAACCCACCAGTGATGCTGCCTAAAATGAAGCCAAACGAAGACCAGGAGGCATTTCTCCTCACTTTTGAAAGGGTAGCCACGGCCCACGGCTGGACAGTTGATCGCTGGGTAACGACTCTGGCTCCACTCCTCATAGGGGAAGCTCAGGCAGCCTACCAGGCTCTTCCAGCGGACGAGGCCATGGACTATCAGAAACTAAAGGCTGCTTTTCTGGATCGCCTAGGCCTCACGCCAGAGACCTACCGACAGCGGTTCCGGACAGTCAAATATACAAACCGAGACAGACCCCGGGTCGTAGCCCACCGCTTAGTAGACTTATGTGCCAGGTGGATACAACCGGAAAAACATGACAAGGGAGAGATCCTTGAACAGTTTGTGCTCGAGCAGTTCATACAGATACTGCCCCCCTCCTCCCGCTCCTGGGTAAAAAGACACGCTGCATTTTCCCTGGATACAGCGGTCCGCTTGGTGGAAAACTTCCTGGGCGACGACACCCAACAGGATAGCTGGGAACGGCCGGTGCAAACACCAGTTGCTTCCGGTGATACTAGAGGCAGGAGAGCAGACAATCGAGGGGTCTACAACCCGCCAGCTCGGGAGATCCAGTCAACCCGATCGGAAGACCCTTTCCCATCTCGGAGGGTTCCTGGTACAAACTCCCACAGAGACGCCCATCCTGCGTCCGAGGCCACTGGATCACTCAAGGGAGGCCGCCACCCACAGTATTCCCCGAGAACCTGGACTCCTGTCACCCACCCAGTGGAGAGGATAACCCCACCAACCAGAAGGGAGGACCCCATCCAACAGCGGAGAGGTCCAAACACCGAGCCCCGTCGAGAGCTTCCGCGGATGACTGAGTTTGCGGACTCAAATGAGGAGATGGACTGTTCATATGGCAGAACCACTGCCACAGCTTGTCTCCGAGGGGACCACAATCCGTGGTTAGTCCCAGCATCTCTGGAGGGGACAAAAGTAAACGCCATGCTGGACTCGGGCTCTGGAAAAACCCTGATCCTAGAGGGCCTAATTCCAAGCAATAGACTATCTTATGACTCTCCTTGGAATATCGAGTGTATCCATGGGGATACAAAGAGATACCCGACGGCGAACGTTACACTGCATATCCAGGATCAAGAGGCTAGCCTACTAGTGGGAGTTGCTCCCTGGCTACCTGCTCCTGTTCTACTTGGCCGAGACTGGCCCTACCTCGAAACATTGTTGGCCCCTACTCCTACGGAGCCTACTTCTCTGGTACCGGAGAAGCCCGGAGACTTGTTCCCTTTTTCCCCAGAGATTTTCCCCCGTAGACACCATGTCCCAAAGACACGTAAACAGAGACGTGCGGAAAAAGAGGACTGGTTAAGAAAGGCTGGGACTTTTGGTAACATTAGTCAGCCCAAAGGACTGCAGGTCATGGCCGGGGATGACCAGGTTGGGGAACAGATAGATACGGGAGTGTTGCCAGACCTGGATCTTCCTGACTTCCGTCAGAGGCAGAGGGAGGACCCAGCTCTGGCTAGACAATATGAGAAGGTGGTACAGGTCAAGAACAAGATAATAGATGAACAAGGTGTAAAAGTTTTTCCACATTTTGAACTGTTGAATGACATACTATATCGTGTGAATAAGGTTACACAAACAGGGGAGGTCATTCGACAGATGCTAGTCCCTAAAGGGTTGATTAAAACAGTGTTTACCCTAGCCCATACTCTCCCATGGGGTGGTCATTTGGGCAGAGATAAGACCATGGACCGCATCTCGTCCCGGTTTTACTGGCCAGGCATACATGGTGACATCATGAAACTATGTGAGACATGTCCTGAATGCCAGTTAACTAGCCAAAAAGGACAGAAGCCGGCTCCTTTGGTTCCTCTGCCCTTGGTAGCCGTCCCATTCGAGAGAATTGGGGTAGATCTGGTCGGACCTTTAGAACCCTCTGCGAAGGGACATAAATTTATACTCGTTGTTGTTGATTATGCCACCAGGTATCCTGTGGCCTTCCCTCTGAGATCAGCCACTGCTAAACAGGTTGCTCACAGGCTGTTAGAACTGTTTTCTAGGGTAGGAATTCCACAAGTAATGTTAACTGACCAGGGAACAAATTTCATGGCAAAGTTAATGCAGGATGTCCTGAAGTTATTGGAGGTAAAATCCGTCCGGACCTCAGTCTACCATCCTCAGACTGATGGATTGGTAGAGAGGTTTAACCGTACTTTAAAAATTATGCTTAGGAAGTTTATGGACACTGAAAAGCGAGCTTGGGATGAACTTCTCCCTTTCCTGTTGTTTGCGGTACGAGAAGTTCCCCAATCATCTACAGGCTTCTCCCCGTTTGAGCTCCTATATGGACGCCAACCTCGGGGTATTCTCGACCTACTGAAGGAATCCTGGGAGGAGGAGCCCTCCCCATCCAAGAATACCCTTCAGTATATCATAGACCTTAGAAACCGCCTAGACATGATAGGTCGGTTTGCGAAGGAAAACCTCAAATCTGCTCAAGAATGTCAAGAGAGGCAGTACAACCAAAATGCTCGCTTAAGGGTCTTCCAAACTGGGGACCAAGTGATGCTACTACTACCGACATCAGAGAATAAACTCCTTGCGAAGTGGCAGGGTCCTTTCCAAGTTCTCCGCCGCACCGGGGAGGTGAACTATGAGATCTGTCAACCAGGGTCCAGGAAGGGTAAACAAATCTACCACGTGAACCTCCTGAAACCCTGGAAAACGATGAGATCGCTGTTCATTCACCCTCGGGAAGGAGAGACGGATTTGGGTCCAAAGCTTCCAAAGAGTAATACGTACACTGACCATCAGGTTCCCACGGGAGAGCAGTTAACAACGGAACAAAGGTCAGACCTACTTGATGTATGTGACCAGTTCCCAGATGTTTTTTCTGAGCTGCCAGGGCAGACTGATTTAGTGTCCCATAGGATTGAGACAGAACCTGGCGTAAAAGTACGGTCCCGTCCCTATAGATTGCCAGAGGGCCGAAAAGACCTGGTAGAGAGGGAGATAATAGACATGTTGGAATTGGGCGTGATCGAGGAGTCCCACAGCGAATGGTGTAGCCCTATCGTGTTGGTCCCTCAACCAGATGGGAAGGTGAGGTTTTGCGTGGATCTGCGAAAGGTAAATGCTGTATCCAGATTTGATGCATATCCAATGCCTAGGGTGGATGAATTGCTTGATTCGCTTGGTAAAGCAGAGTATATCTCCACCCTAGATCTCACGAAAGGATATTGGCAGATACCTCTAGCGGAAGAATCCAAATGCAAAACTGCCTTCGCCACCCCTCTCGGTTTATACCAATTCGTCACTATGCCATTTGGGTTACATGGGGCTCCAGCCACGTTCCAAAGGTTAATGGACAAGGTACTACGACCCCATAGGGCATATGCCGCGGCCTACTTGGATGACACTGGCAATCTCATATAAAAAGGTTAAGGGCAGTCCTAACATCCTTAAGAGAAGCAGGGCTCACTGCAAATCCAAAAAAATGTGCCCTGGGTAAATCCACTACAAAGTGCTTGGGCTATGCCGTTGGGGGAGGGATAGTAAGGCCACTAGCTAGCAAGGTGGCCGCCATAAAGGAAGTCCCCACCCCACAGACAAAGACACAGGTCCACTCCCTTTTGGGGTTAGCAGGGTATTACCGGTGGTTTATCCCCAATTTTTCAGAAATATCTGCACCCCTAACAGATCTGACAAAAAAGAGTGCCCCGACCCAAGTTAAATGGTCTTGGGAGTGCCAAGACGCCTTTGACATGCTAAAAAAGTGCCTGTCAGAGGGCCCCGCTCTTCGGAGACCAGATTTTAAAGAGCCCTTCATCATCCAGATGGATGCCTCAGAGGTAGGACTGGGAGCAGTGCTGTCTCAGCAATTTGATGGTGTTGAACACCCCATACTGTTCATCAGCCGGAAGCTGTTCCAAAGGAAAGTGAGGTATTCCGTTATTGAGAAGGAGTGCCTCGCTGTAAAATGGGCAATTGAGGCCTTGAGACATTATGTCGCCGGAGTACACTTCACCCTGGTCACTGACCATGCGCCCTTGAAGTGGTTAAACACCATGAAGGACACAAATCCAAGGTTGACCAGGTGGTATATGGCCCTCCAACCCTTCTCTTTTGATATTCAGCATAGACCTGGAAAGGACCATGGAAATGCTGATTTTTTTGTCAAGGGAAGGAGTGGAGGGTCGGGCTTCAGCCGTGTGGGACACTAGCCACACACAAACAGGGGAGGTATGTGACAGAGTGAAGTCAACTCCTATCAGTTACGCCAGGGAGACATATGTCTGAGTGCTTCATCCAGCACTCATAAGGGTTAACTCAGGTGGAAGTTAGGAAATCAGAACTCTTTAGCTGACACATGAGAGCCAGCAAGGTAGATAAAGGATCATGTGACTGGCAGTAGCTGCCAGAGAGAGAGAGAGAGAGAGAAGCACACTGCTGCGTGAGCCCTTAGCCAGAGGGATTTCACCAAAGACTACTTCAACTAAAGTAAGGATTATTCATTTGTTTACTGACTGCTTAAAGTACCCTTATGGTTTGGTTCTGGTTTAGCCAGCCAGCCTGCTAGATAGGTCTGCTGTGTTATTAGTCAGTTTTTCTCCCAAAGTGGAGCAGGATTTATTTTGTTAAAGGGACAGTGTACCCGCATGTTATGTTACTGTGGAGAAATAAAGCCACTGAACGTTTTTATTTATCCTGAAACTATACTTGTGGACTGTTCCCTGACCTCGGCTACAGGCCATCCTGCCACAAACATAAATACATTTACCATCAATCAATTAATCAATTTCTTAAACCAATTACAATACAATACAAATTAATTATACAATTCACTATTCAATTCCTAAACCCAAACCATTGCCAAATAAATTCTAAGTCAAAGTAACCACCATCATTCAAATCTTACTACCAGAAATAAACCATTAAAAATTACATGTTACTAAATAAAAATGACATTACACACACCAATGTATAAATAAAGCTGCTAAATACATTTGTAATACATGAAAAGAACATAAACATTATCATAACAATCAATTATTATCCCTGTATGTATATCCATATAGATAGATATACATAACATACAGGGGCAATAATAGAGCAAATAAAAACAATGCATTTACATCCAAAAATCACATAGAATACACCCATTCAGTGTTTCTGAATGTATGTATATCCATAGGGACATAGATCAATTCAGGGGCATTAAATGGAAATTAAAAAATAAAACACATGAATAAAAAATAAAAAAAACCTGTAAAAGTTAAAATAAAAAACTTTTATTTTGTTTACTTACCATTAGATGCCCACTCACCGAAATCCATGGAACCCGGAAGCACTGGAACCAATCCAAAGGTAACCATAAAATAATAAACCCTTACAATCCCCAATGGTGTCTTCTTTCTTCTATTTGTAATCCTTTCCGTCAGTCTTGTGGTCTTCTTTTCTTCTTTGGGGTCTTCTCCGTCTTCTCCGTCTTTTTCGATCTTCTTACGCCACACCGTTCTTCTCTTCTTAGGAAGGGAGTGTCTTCCCTCCTCGGCGTCTGGCTTCAAAATGAGTCGACATAGGCTTTTATAGGCCTATAACGTCACATTTTGGTCAAATGTTTCCCACGGCCCTGATTGATGACGTCATTTAAAGGCAATGACGACAGCCAATCAGAATGGCTGAGCTTCAATTGCCTTTAAGATGACGTCATCAAAACAAAGACGGCCGGCGACACATGGTATGGTAGCCAATCAGAGCGTGGGAACGAAATCCCAACTCGGATTGGCTCTGGTAGACCATGTGACAGAGGCTTTGCTTCAGCCAATCAGAGTGTGTCATGTGTCGCCGGCCATCTTTGTTTTGATGACGTCATCTTAAAGGCAATTGAAGCTCAGCCATTCTGATTGGCTGTCGTCATTGCCTTTAAATGACGTCATCAGTTTTTTTATTCACAAATCACATGTTTTTCACGGCCCAATCAGGGCCGTGGGAAACATTTGACCAAAATGTGACGTCATAGGCCTATAAAAGCCTATGTCGTCTCATTTTGAAGCCAGACGCCGAGGAGGAAGGACCTCCTCTCCTAAGAAGAAAAGAAGGGCGTGGCGTAAGAAGATGGAAGAAGACGGAGAAGACCCCAAAGAAGAAAAGAAGACCCCAAGACTGAAGGAAAGGATTACAAATAGAAGAAAGAAGAATCTGTTGTGGATTGTAAGGGTTTATTATTTTATGGTTACCTTTGGATTGGTTCCAGTGCTTCCGGGTCGGCTGGATTTCGGTGAGTGGGCATCTAATGGTAAGCAAACAAAATAAAAGTTTATTATTTTTACTTTTACAGGTATTTTTGATTTTTTATTCATGTCTTTTATTTTTTCATTCCCATTTAATGCCCCTGAATGTATCTATGTCCCTTTGGATATACATAGATACTTTCAGGGACACTGAATGGGTGTATTCTATGTGATTTTTGGATGTTAATGCATTGTTTTTTATGCTCGATTATTGACCCTGTATGTTATGTACTGTATATCAATCTATATGGATAGACATACAGGGATAATAATCCATTGTTTTGCTAATGTTTATGCTCTTTTCATGTATGTCTAATGTATTTAGCAGCTTTATTTATACATTGGTGGGAATAATGTAATTTGAATTTAGTTACAGATTTTTTTTAATGGCTTATTTCTGGTAGTTAGATTGGAATGATGGTGGTTACTTTCAATTAGAATTATTTTGGGAATGGTTTGGCTTAGGAATTGAATAGGGATTTGTATAATTGATTTGTATTGTATTGTAATTGGTTTAGGAAATTGATTAATTGATGTTAAATGTATTTATGTTGCTTAGTTTCTATTTGATTTTGTGGATGGCATTGGTGGTTAGGGGACATTGTTCATTGTGTATTTCATTTTTACATATATTTTGCATAGTGTTACATGATGCACAGATTAATTGCATCATGTACACACTCAATGCAATTGTGTGACATTTCATATACATTTGTGTAGCTGCTGGTTTGTTGGTTTATTTTTACAAGTGCTGCTGGATTATTTGTAACATGCAATGTGGTGATTTTAAGATTAAGAATTCATGTTTTGATTTATGCATTTTTTATGTGTTTCATTATGGCCAAATAATCTATTATCCATATCTGGATAATAGTTATTTTGCACATTATTGTACTGTATGTGTTGGGGGGGGGGGGGGAGGGATTGATGTATTTAATGTATAGGACATGTTTATTTATTTTTACATACAGGGTTGTTTCCTCAGGTCTGTGGGAGACCTATGGAGACCACCTGAGGTCTCCTCTGACTTTTCACGGGTAAACGGCTGCTGAGTCCACAGGGGGACACCTGCGGGGAAGAACCGGTGGCCCCACCTGGGGGCACCGCGGACCCGTAGGGACCACCTGTGGGCCCACAGACCCCCATGGGAACCACCCGAGGCCCATCAGACACCTGTGGGTCTGACCCGGGGCCACCCAGACAGCCACAGGCCTACCCGTAGAGACCCCATTGTGGCCCACGGTGACCCACGGAGACCACCTGGTTGACCATGGCGCCTGGCGGGGACCACACATAGGCCTCCAGACCCTGTTTGAAACATGGTGCTGGGCTACTGTAGGTCTGTGAGGTGACCCGTCAGGCCCACCGGGGACTCCCGGTGCACTTTGCGCTTCGCGCTCTTAAAACGACTTATCACTGCTTAGTGCATAGCCCCCTTAGAATGGACCAATCTATTTAGACTTGTTCTACTGTATTCATGTACTTCTTGTACCACTGCTGCATATTTGGCAGATTTAAGTTGATAAGTATATGGGATGCACCCTAAAAATAAGAATTTCAAAGTACAAGCAAAAAAATAAATAAAGACAATATGACCAGTTATAAACTGGAGTTATTTAGAAAAATTTACCTCTGAGTGGTTTAGGCACCTAAGTTGTTGGGAACAAAATTAAGCTATAGACTTCATTATTTGAGGGTCAATGTAGTAAGACAAAGTGGTGCAATGATAGGGTAAAAAATACTACACCCTCTTTATCAATTAAAAAAATCCCATGGAAACAAATAGGATTTTCTATTATCATGTGGTGCAATTTTTGGTCTCAGATTTTTATCACTTTTATCTCAATATAAAGACACCACAATAAAAGTTTGGGGTATACTGGAAAAGGTTGCAGTACAGTGCAAGTTTTACTATAGAAATAACATTGTGAAGCTCCTTGCTAAAATTGTATGTGAATATGGCTCTAAAGAATAAAAGCATAACTACTTGGCACATTTCTGTAAAAAAATATTTTTAATGTAAAGGGAGTATTTGCTTTCCGGCGAATGGCATATCCAACGCTTTATAATACACACCAATGGGCAGTTTTATGATGCCAATGCACCTTATCTGATGCTCATATCCGACATGATACCACACTGACAAGTTAAATCAATCATACAAAGGCACAGTTCAGTGAAATTGCACAGCTCAGTCTGTGTGAACATTTTGTGGTGTATTTTTTGCCCTTTACTGTATCTGACATAAGCAAAAATGCCAGTGATGTTTCTGCTCAGAAACAAACTAGAAAGTCTGTTACTTTGGAGGTAAAGTTAAACATTATAAGGCGTTCAGAGAAATTATTGGTCAATTGTTGGATATCCCTCGTATGACAATAGTGACAATTCTTAAAGACAAAGCCTGAATATTGGAGCAGGTTAAGTGTTCTGCTCCTATCAAAGCAAAAACAATAAGGCAATGGGATGGACTTATTTCTGAGGTTGAAACACTCCTTATCATATGGCTGGAAAAATCAATCACAGTGTTGTGTGCCCAAACGTTTAGCCATAATTCAAGCCAAGGCTTGGAGTCGGTTTGAGGACATGAAGCAGCAGCAGGGAGAAGGGTCCCAAGATGAAACATTCACAGCATGTAAGGGCTGGTTTATGCATTTTAAAGAGAGTACAAATGTGCATAACATTAAACTGGTGAAGCTGCTATTTCTAATGAAGAGGCAGCTAAAACTATCCCTGCTATATTATCAAAGAATATAGAGGATGGTGTCTATTGCGCTCATCAAGTGTCCAATATAGATGAGACGGCTTTACTGGAAGAAAATGCCCAGTAGAACCTACATTTCAAAAGAGGAAACATTTATGCCTGGTTTTAAAGTTGCCAAGGACAGGGTTACTCTTTTGGTTGGATAAAATGCTGAGGGAGATTTAAAGTTAAAACCTTTGCTTGTTGACCATGCAGAAAACCTTAGGGCATTTAAAGAGGCAGCCCCAGCCATTTTCTCTATTTCATTTTTTCCATACAGGTTTGAAGTAGGAGGATACAGGAGCTCAACCCCATTAATTTCAGCTCCCTGAAGGGTCTGCCGGTATCTTCTACTGCTCTCTGCAGTTTCCAGCTTCCTCATCACATGGACCAATAGGAAACCGCACTTGATGAGGTCACAGCTTCCTGGAGGCCCACAGAGCCCTGCAGCTTTTAAATGCAGACATATAGTGAACCCCAGAGTGGCAAACGGCACCTCTATTGAGGTAAGTATCTCTGGAAGCTAGGGGTCCCCGGAGCTGAAATTAATGGGGTTCATCTCCGGAGATACCTTGCTTCAATTCTGTATTGAAAAATGAATGGAAAAAAAAAGTCTGGGAAGGCCTCTTTAAGGTTTACAGTATGCAAAGACCACTGCATTGGAAGTCTAACCATATGCATTGGAAGTCTAATCATAAGGCTCGGGTAACAGGGAGCCTTTTTGAAAACCAGTTCCAGCACCATTTTGTTCCTGCTATGGAATTATATTTTAAGAAGAAGAATCTTGATTTTAAAGCATTGTCCTCCTGAAAAATGGTTCTGGCCATCCTGTGTTCCTGAACGATTTGCATTCAAACATTATGGTAGTGTTCTTGTCCCCAAAACCACCTCATTCATCCAGCCTATACACCAGGGGTTATTGCTTTTTTCAAGTCCTACTATCTTAGGTAAACATTTGCTCAGGCTATCAGGGTAAATGATGAGGAAGGAGGTCCAACCTTAAAATTTTTTTGGAAGGGTTTCAACAGTCTCCATGCAGTGAAAAAAACATTGGTGAGGCATGGACTGAGGTGAAACCATCAAATTTAAATTGTGTTTGGAGCAAATTGTTCCCTGATTTTGTCTCTAATTTCCAAGGCTTTACAGACAGTTGCAGAGGTTACAAAAGTGTTGTGCAACTGAGTAAAGATCTCTAGAGGTGGAAAAGGAGGATGTTGATAAGTTGCTGGTATCACATTCTAAGGAATTAAGCAATGAAGACCTTCTGTAATTAGAACAACAAACAATTGCAGATGAAGAGGAGGCACAGTAATCTGTTGAATACTGTAGATTTCTCCTCGTAAAGCCATAACAACAAAACTGTTATTATTTAAGCACATTGATAGTGCATTAGCCATACGTGATGAACATTACCCTACCATTGAACGCAGCTCTTCAGCCAGTTGAGGCATGTCCAACATAATCAGTGGCTACAGAGAGCTCTATAAGCAGAAAAGGAAAGCATCTGTGCAGACTTCCTTAAAGAGCTTCTTCAAGAGAACTAAATCATACACTCAACTTCAGACTCCTGGGAGTAGTCCACCTATATCCCCTCCAGGAAGTCCTTCTAAATCCCGTACTAATCAACTTCCAAGAACCCATTCTAAATTCCCTTTCTAGAGCACTTCCAAATCTCCTCCCAAAAGCACTCAAAATCACCCCCCAAAAAACCCTTCTGAATCCCCTCAAGATACCCTCCAATCACCTTCTTCCTTCCTCCAATAATTTATATTGCTTATACTGTACTGTATATAGTTATATTTAATATCCTTCCTGCCTCTCACCTGTCTCCCCTACAATCTATCCTAAACGCTGCTGCCAGAATCACTCTACTCTTTCCGAGATCTGTCTCAGCATCTCCCCTCATGAAATTCATCTCCTGGCTGCCGATCAAATCCCACATCTTACACTCCATTCTTCTCCTCACTTTTAAAGCTTTACACTCATCTGCCCTCCTTACATCTCAGCCCTAATTTCTCGTTATGCACCATCCAGACTCTTGCGTTCTTCTCAAGGATGTCTTCTTTCTACCCCCTTTGTATCTAAAGCCCTCTCCCGCCTTAAACCTTTTTCACTGACTGCCCCACACCTCTGGAATGCCCTTCCCCTCAGTACCCAACTAGCACCCTCTCTATCCACCTTTAAGACCCAATTTAAGACACACTTGCTTAAAGAAGCATATGAATAGCACTGTGGATAATCCTGGACACATGATACATAAAGCTTGGCCCCCTGCAGACGCACTTACCAGAACTCCCTCCTACTGTCTCTGTACGTTCTCCCTACATACCAATTAGACTGTAAGCTCCTCGGGGCAGGGACTCCTCTTCCTTAATGTCTAAAGCACTTATTCCCATGATCTGTTATTTATATTATCTGTTATTTATTTGATTACCACGTGTATTACTGCTGTGAAGTGCTGTGTACATTAATGGCGCTATATAAATAAAGACATACAATACAATACAATTTATACATCATAATTACTGTATGCACTGCATATATTATTTCCTGAGAGCAATAATCTGGGTTATTTTATGTTAAAAATGCCTTCTTAACCGTGATCAGGAACGTAACATCAATTTGTAATATTGATCTTATGGGAAAAAGGGATATGCATTACAACGCTTCACTATCCGACACTATTTTCAAAATGCATTGTATCGATAACCGAAAACCGCCTATATATATTGGTTTATTTATTGTAATGCATATGTGACGCATTGATATTAAAACTCTGAAGAATATTGAAACTGTGGAAGTAAAATAGAAATCAGTTGAAGAAATTAATAACATACAGAGATACAAGGACAACTCAAGACCTTCTACGTGCATAACAAAAAGTGGTTAAAATACATGAAATGCTAAATATTATCCTCCCACACACATCCACAAGTAGGATGAGAGAATGTCATTCATATTGCACTTCCTTTTAAATGAAACGTATTTTATTTTTTTTACAAATTTGCAAATTAATTCAACCCACTGGAAGCACTGTATTTATCTTACAGTATGTGGGATGTGGTCTATTAAAAAAAGGAGCAGGCTCCCCACCAGACCTTCTTTCTTTATTATGATGAGCTGGACCACCTTAATTTCAGGTCCGATGACTTCCTGGTTCCTAAGATATTTACCTGGTTTAATATTCCTATAATGCTTTTTGGAACTAAAGCTATAGCCATTTGTAACCATTTTTTGGTGTTGGCATGTTTTGTTCATAGGTTGTGTAGTGTACAATGGAAAGGGCAGTATTGAAAGTCCAAGGATAGAGCATACTGTATTTAAGCATAATCGATATATTGTGGTAGGACAGCCTCGCGGCAGGGTCAGTAAGACGTTAAGACACGGTGTGAAACTTTAACTGTAGTGGTTTATTAGCTACAAAACAAATAAACACTGGGTGCACTTTCCCTTTAAGAAAACCAAATAATAAACATAAACACCTATTCCTGTTAGGGAAACTAACTAGACTTCACTCCAGCCCTTTTGAACGGCAGCTGGCAAGCTATACTGGTTCCCAGCTTAAAACATGCCCCGGCATATGCACATATGCACATCAATATAATGTCTTTCTTATCTGTTAGTCCATTGGATCAGACATCCCCGCTTCAACACAGCCTTGCGTCCTTCCTTCCTAGGGGAGCTCGGCCCCATGCGACTTCAGAGAAACTCTTCTCTGTCCCTTTCCCTCAGGGAAAACATCCAAACTCTCTCTTACCACTCCCAGCATGGCAGCTTCCTGTGTCTGTTTTAAAAGACTTCCTTGCTCATTCAGACCAGGCTGATTAGCTGCACCTGAGGGTAGATTATCCAAGGGAAATTAACTCCATGTATGCTGGAAAGTCCCATAGCTACTAGCTCTATAGTCCATAAGGACAGTGACTCCGTCACATATCCTCCACCCAGTTCATTCATATTGGGGTGAGCGACCAGTGCACAATTACTGTGCACCCACCGAAGATGTCCTCTCTTTCTGTCTTTTCCTAGTCTTCTAGTTGAAAACTTTTCCCTTCAGGACAATTACCAGGCCTTCTGGGCCTGCAGACTGGTACTTCGCTACCTCTTTGTCTTGTGACTGTTTGGCTTTTGGACCTTCCTCCATCAATGTACCTTCAGCGTTTGAGACTAAAGATCGGTCATTCACCGCAAGTTCTATGTTTGGTTCCACACCATTTAGCTTCAGTATTTCAGCTTGGACGGGATTCTCATTAGCTCCAAGTGTTCCCCATGGCACTTTTCTTTGACAGTCGACAGACTTGAAGATTTGGGCCTTTCTTTCCTGACTCATTACCTTACTCTGATAGGAGTACCACTGGAGCTCCAGTGACGCTTTTCCCCACGTACAAACGTGGACAGCTTTCTGCCTTATTCTTGAGATCGCATCTTTATATTAGCTGTTTTTCTGGCAAGAACGCTACTTCGGGCCCCGTTGACATGGTTGTAGGGCTGGAGTTTTATGGCGTCACTCCACTGTAATTTGGCCCTTTTTTTCCGTGTTTTAGTGTAAAGCAGTTTGGGAGTACTGCAATGGCATTGCAGATATGGTTATCGAACTGCCCCGCTTGCTTAGGATGATATAGGATCTGTGTCTGGACTGTATGGCGCCAGTCATAGTGCGTTTACTCACATGGCTTTCTCCCGCCATCCTTCCTAGGATAAACATCCCGCAGCATTTCTGAAATGTCAGATTATCTTTTCCTATTTGTAGCAGGTTTAGTTCCCCAGCAAGAGTCCTCTGTTTCTTATGTGCTTCCTGCAATTCTCCTGCCATCTTTTCTATGGTCTCCCTCTGTGACCCCAGTGTCTCTTTTAAAAATTTTTATCTCAATATCTTTGGCCTCCAATGCCTTCCGAGCTGGTTCTATTTTCTTTTTAACAGCTTCAGCTTGATCCTGCAGTTCCCATTTTAGAGCATCCACCTCTTCCTGGTGCATGCTCTGCGCCTGCATCAGCGCCTCCATCATATTTCGGAGCTTGGCGAATTTCATTGTTGTTTGCGTTTTCCATGCCTCTTTCTCCTGGGTGAACTGACTTTTCTTCCAGTGATGCTTTGGTGGTGCTTAGTGTGGCCGTCTGTTCCTCAGGTTGCTCTGCGGGGACACGCTGGGTACTCAGATGGTACTGCAGCATGGAGTATGTTGCTCCAGGGAGTAATCTTTTTGCAGTACTTTTTCTGCATTCACCAGTGCTTCCCGCACTTCTAATTTTTCCTGGATCAATTGCTTCTTTACATTTTCTACTTGGTGAAGTTTCTTATCTCTTTCACTGACCTGGTCAGTCAAGTCTGAATTTTTCTGTCTCAGAGTTGTCTTTGCTTTTCTTATAGTCTCTAAGCGAATCATGATCTCTCCCTCCGCACCCTTCAATTCACAGACCTCTGTGCTGAGAGCGTGGGCCTCATGGCGTGAGAGTTCCAGCTCTGTGCTGGGGATCTGTATCTCTTTCTGGGAGACTTTTAGCCCTTTATGCAGCCTTATTTCTGCACTCTCCGGTACTTTTTGCACGCCAGAATTCTCCTGTGTAAATTCTCTCTTTACCCTACCAAGCTCTTCTTTGAGTGTGTGAGCCTCTTGCTGAGAAATGCTTAATTTTGTGAAGAGGTTTTGAACGTCTTTCTGGCATAACTCATAATACAGTTTCCAGTCAGTACTTGTTTTCTCTGATTCGCTCGGCTTTCTGTACATGGTGGTAGCAGTATCCTTTGTCGACTCAAGGTCAGTCAAATGTGAAGCTTCTTCCTCCTAGCTTTGGTTCTCCATTTTTACTGTCTCTATATCAGTCAGGGCCTTCTCATAGGTCTTCTTTAATGTACATAACTCTGTGTTTAGACATGACTGGCGAGAGTGTTCCAGCTCTATTTTAAGAGCGTGAACCTCTTTTTTTGAGACGTCCAATTCTCTATGGCAATTGTGAACCTCTTGCATAATCTCCTCAATTTTCTGTTTCAGATTAGCAATCATTTTATCAGACGCTTCTTACCCAAGCGTTCCGTTCTGGGCATCACAATTGGTGGAGAATGCGGGCATTCCAAAAGGCACTAAGCAGCGGAAACTGTGGGTTTGAAAATAAATGCAGTGATTGACCGCTCAACTGAAGTGAAAAGCAAGTAAAGTCTGCTCCCCTGTGTATGACTAGTTGATGAAGATTTTTTTATGAAGAAAGTGGAAATTTCAGCTACCATGAGCTGAGTGTAAAGAAAGGATTGCTGTGCGGTATAAAGGAAATAGCGTCTCCAATAGGTCAAGGTGAAGAATACACCTGAAGGTTGAAAATTGAGGAATTTCTGACCACGCTTCAGCACAGAAAAACAGAATGTTCTGGTATCCTAATGCAAAGTTTGCAGCAATTGGCAAAGACCCAAGAATATACTGCGACATTGGTACAACATTCTTCAAAAATACAAACAGAGAATGCTGCTACCTTAATGCAAGGTTTACAACAAATGACAAAATCCCAAAAATGAAAACACTGCGTTGTTAGTAGAGCAGATGGCGAGGTCTCTACATCATACTCTAAAGGAAGAGCAACACGAGGGGCAACTTCATCTACACCAGGAGCTTCTAGTGTTGGGAAAGTGAATTACCGCCCAAACTAGCGGGGCCCCATGGGTCACTCGCCAGGTAAAATCGCACCTCGTTCATAAAATGACAATGGACGATGACGTTAAGGCGTACTTGTCAATTTTCGAGTGCTCCACAGTACGCGAAGGGTGGCCAGCTGAGCAGTGGGCTGGAATAATTGCTCCCTTCCTGGTGGGTGACTGACAAAAAGCCTATTATGACTTGGAGCCAGAGCAAGCTAAAGACTATGACATCCTGAAGGCGGAGATTATGGCATGGCTAGGGGTCAACCTTCTCGGTTCGGGCCAACGGTTCCATTCCTGGCGTTATGATTCAGAGAAACTCCCCACTCTCAACTCTACGACTTTATACACTCTGTAAGGATGTGGCTCCAGCCTGAGGTATATACCACTGCTGCAGTTGTCGAAAGAGTCGTCATACACCGGTTCCTGAGGGGTCTTTCCTGCAGCATCCAGAAGTGGGTGAGCCAGAGTGACCCCAAAGACGCCGAACAGTTGGTCGCCTTAGTCGAACGTTAATTGACTGCCGAGGAGATGTCCAGGAGTTCAAGTCTAGATGAGTTTTCCGATTCTCGCTTCCTGCGCATCAGTAGGTCCGATAATACTGTTCCTCAGAATAACCGTCCCCAAGGACTCATAGACTTGCATAAAGGAGTAGGAAGTCTCACAGCACCTAGGAGGGACTCTGGTCCCATTATTCCCAGTAGACTGGAGACAAAACCCCGAATCAGTTTTGGAAAGTATACAGAGTGCTTCAAATGCCATGAACTTGGACATGTAGCCGCAGTTTGCCCTCAGAATGTGGACCAAATGGAATGTAACCTTTCTGTGGAGCATTCTTCGCGCAGGGTTTCTACGGTTAAACACAATCCTTTCAGTTCAGAAGAGGAGGAGGAGGACTCATATTTAGCCCTGCATAAAGGACAGCCTCTGTGGTTAACAGAAGCTGCAGGAAATGTTTACCCTGTTGGGTCAGGAAAGACCACAGATGAACTACAGCACAGAGCACTTGGCGCAATCGTTACAGGAATGACGACAAGCCTTGGGATGACAAAGGCTACCAATACCGCCATAAGCAGAAAGCCGAATGAGTCAGAAAGAAAGAGTGTTGACTGGAAATAGCTCTACGAGGTGTCCCAACAAGACGTTCAACACCTCATCACCAAGCTAGAAGTTTCTCAGTGAGAGGCTTCCACGTTAAAAACAGAGCTGGGTATAGTAAAGCAGCAAGTACTACAGGAGAGACTGAGTACCCAGTGGTCCCCACCGAGCAGCATGAGGAGCTGAAGGCCACCCTGAGCCTTACCTGTGCATCACTGGAAGCAGAATAAGAAAAAACAAAAAACTTCAAAACCTTGGTGTCTGAAAAGTTGAAATTGGATAAAAGGTTTACAGAATTAAACTTACAGAAAAATCTAGAGCTAAAGCAGATAACTGAACACACGTACCAGCAACTCACAACTCTGCAGGAGGACAACCTCACAAGAGACAGAAAATAGCACCAAGAAAGCACAATCTGTGCACAGTGCGGGGGAGGGAGAGGGTAATGAGAGGAGCTGCAGCTGTTGCCTATGCAGCCTCAGGGAACTTGAACACTGCAGAGGAGATACCTGCCACAGATGGAGCAGCCTGCAGCAGTGGAGGAGAGAGGTCACAACCAGCCACAGATGGTGCAGCACAGAGGAGCATCCCAGGAGAAGCTGGAGAGTGTCCAGGGATAGCAGAAGGCAGGCAGAGCACAGGGTCTGCATGCAGAGGTGCCAGCACAGGGTCCAGCAGTTACCCCCAGTTTCCAAGCCCCACAGCCAAGCGGATAAATGTGGCGAGACTGCGATATAAAGGTACTGGGGATATCCCTGATAAGTGTTTTATTAGCAGAGACCTTCTGAAAGAATCTATGGGGTTTCAGGCCTGAGACTTTTTACCTTTATACACACCCCAGGTAGCAGGGAGTATGATGTAAGCTTTAAAACGGGAGATCTGTTAGAAGCTTATTGGCATAGATTTGAAGATTTGAAACTCACAGACCTGTGGAAAGACGTTGTGGCCATTCCTGTGAGTCGTCCAGCAACTACAATAGTGACTATTATTTTTCACAATGAGGCTGTTGCTAAGCAGGACATTATATATTGGTTACAGAGGCAATGCACTTTACTTTCTGACTTGGAAAAATAGAGGAGGTGATCTGGGAAGGAGGGTGGTTGTAGACAGGGGGCTGGAGGTGTAAAGTCAAACTGCGGGAGAAATATGGGATTGTTCATCAACTCCCAAATTCCCGTTTCATTGGGGGGAGGGGGTGCAGGGGGTCTGTTTCTACATTGACCAGCCCAGACTTTGCTTCAAATGTGGATCTAACAGACATTTCAGTGGAAGTTGTGCAAACTTAGGTGCAGTCAGTGTGGGGTTTTCGGGTATAACTGTTCTGTTTGTCCTAATGTTGTGTTGTGTAATTTGTGCGGGGACAGGGTAATTCATTTAGGGAGTGTCCTGACACAGTGCACAATAATGCCCCCAGGATAGCGAGACAGCCCTAGAAGAGGAGACCACTGTAGTGGAGGACATCCATGTATTTGTTCAGCCCTCATCTTTGTTGCCAGATACTGGAATAAATGCATATGGGAATAGATCTCCAGAGTCATGTGAGGCCCCTAGTAATAAAGAGAGTACTGCTATGGAGATATCCTCAGAGCAGAAGGGTGAGCAGGAGCCAACAGAGACAGGAGGGGTGCAGCATCCAACAGGGGTAGGATGGGAGTATGTAGCTTCAACAATAAAAAAGGCATGGGTAAAAAAGCCACCATGTGGAGATATCGGGGATCCCCACCTTGAATGCTTTTGATGTACTGACCTAGGGGGCCATTATGGAGGAGGGAGAAACACAAGAAGCCCCCAAAAGTGAGGGAGAAGAGGAGCAAATAGAAGTTACTGTGAGAAAAAAAGATGTATCTGCCCACTGACCCCTAACAGCCTATACAGGTGACACTGTGAAGAGTAACACTATTAGGTCTAACATTCCCTGTGTTATTGCAGAGTGGGACAATGTGACTATTTGATATTTTGGATTGGTGTATTTTTTTCTCCCTTTTGTGTAGAATGTAATATTTGATGTTTTTGTATTGTATATATGTTGCCTGTATTTCAACAAATAAAATTGCTGGAAGTGACACAGAGTGAGAGAGACTGTTTTCCCCAGAGAAGGGGGGAGATAGAAGTGCTCAACAGCTGTGGAAGCTGTTACAGAGGAAACTTCAGAGGAGTTTCCCTGGGCTCAAGTGGGGGCTGAGTTCCTCTAGAAAGACAGGAGGAGAGACCGTGCTGAAGCAGGGACATCTGCTCCAAAGGAATGACAGATAAACAAAAACACTTTATTGTTGTATGCAGAGACTGTGTTACATAGTTGCATATGCCACGGCATGTTTTTGGCTTGGGCACCAGTTTAGCTGGCCATGCAGTTAGTGAGGCTGAAAGCTATGGTGTAGTTAGTTTTCCCTAAAGGGAATATGAGTTATTTTTATGTGTTGGTTTGATTTAAAGGGGTGGTGGGCCTGGTATATGATTTAATCGCTATAAATAAAACCTCTGCAGTTAAACTTTAAACAGTGTTTCCGGCCTTTAATTGGGACAAAAGAGACAGCAATGTGGTCTGGGCATCACTATATATATATTTACATAGCCAGTATAACCAAACCCACACTGATGAGACCCATTAAGGTCAAAACGGCTGTCTGTGGGTGGGTTTACTAGCTATGCATCTTAACCCTGGCTGTGCTCAAACTGTGACCATGCAGCAAGCTTAAGCCTATAGGGAACCATGTTAATGGTTTTGAAGCAAAAGGTGGCACTGTGTGCTCATTTGCATGTCATTTCCCAGAATCCCTTGCTGCAGTGGAAGTGCTGTGTGCTGGGTGATAATGGTGAGAAGCAGGGTTGCAGACCTGTCTAAGACATGCAAATGAGCACACAGTAATATTTCCATTTGCTATATGCTTTGCTATGGGGGTTTTTGTCACTTTTTTGTACCCACTATAACTAAACTTAACCTACTGGATACATGAATTGGGGACCTTACATCCCCAGGGTCTTAACCGTGATTATGACTTGACGGGCCTCTGAGGAGTGGACTTTATGTGGCCGAAGGATGCTAATATTGGTTATCTATCGGTGGGATGCTATTTGGGATAGTGGCGTTTTATTATGGTACTACCCCATTTGTGCCAACCATTACCATTTTGCTCCTTGTTAGTCCATACACATGCTATGTGTACCCGCAATTATCTCAGTATATACACGTGACCAGTTTGTGGGGTTCCCCCTGGTTTTCGTGTAAATCCGTAGTACTCAACGTATTAGGTTCTGTACCTCCTGTATTATATTGTACCCTACATACTGACTTTATATCATCCTGCTTGTTACCTGGGCACCAGCCCATCTGATATGGACTATTCATTGCAGTTTAAAATATGACATGTCTGTCCGTTTACTTTAATTGTATTTTTGCCTTAATTGTTCTATCCATCCTCTCCATTGCGTCCCTGTCCCTCTTTTATTTATTTATTAGTCACTTATGATGTGTTATGAATATTTTTTATTGCTCTCTTTGGTTGTGGAACTGCTGTTCACTTTGTTAGTCAAGATTTTTGGATATGCAGTTGGAGAGTTTAATGACAGAGTGAACCAAGCTTGGAGATGGTTTGTCCACTCCTAACTTTCAGCTGAGTGTTGTTTAGTAATTATATGATGCATACACGGGCTCTGATTGGCTGTATAGTTACGCATCAGTATATACACAGCTGCTGGGTGTTTGCAATCTTGTTCTCTATGGTTTTCTCTATGGTTGTTCTTCCTATATATTCCACTTTCTTTTCATTGACAATACAGAGCTTGAGAAAAGACCTTGTGGTCAGAAACGTACGTCTCTCTGCTAGAGTTTCTGTGATTGCCTGATGTATATCGTGGATTAAAACAACTTTTCAATTTGAGTGTGCTGCGGATTCTACCTTTTGTATATCCCACAGACTGGCCGGTGTTCCCAGTCTATCTGCCAGCACCTGGATTTCTGATAAGTATTTATTACTATTTGTATGAGTATAGTTCCTTTCTTGTGTGCACCCAGCTTCAGTTTTTGTGTATATATATACTATATATATTTATAATTTACTAATACTGTGGTAGCTAAGACAGATACTTGAAGGGCGCAGTCTTTTTTGTCTGTTAAATTGTATATATATATATATATTATATATATATATGTATATATATATATATATATATATATATATGTATATGTATGTATATATATGTATGTATATATATATATATATATATATATATATATATACATATACATATATATATATACACATACATATATATATATATATATATATATATATATATATATATATATGTATATATATACAATTTAACAGACAAAAAAGACTGCGCCCTTCAAGTATCTGTCTTAGCTACCACAGTATTAGTAAATAAATTAAATACAATTAACTCCTATCAATAAATTATCAAATATCAGTAGCAAAGTTATGAATAATCTGAATAACACACAAATACAAATAATAATTAAAACTAAATAATTAATTAATAAAATAAAATGAATAGTGTGAGTTAGTGACTTAGGGCCTCATGCAGTAAGCGTTGATAAGGGAAATATGGCCATGTTATAGCCAAAATTGGGTTTGAGATTCAGTAAGCGCCGATAAGTGCTTCATATCGCCAGGTTTCGGAGCCGATAATTTGGTTATGGCCAGTCGCCTGCCGATAAGCCTGTTTTCGACACTGATCGCCACTTTTTTAAATCGGCTGGATTCAACAAAAAAAAACAGCTTATCGGGGCTGATCGGCACTACGAAATTGAGATGTTATGGCCGATTTCTCCCGCCAACTAAAGTTGGCATTTTGGACGGGAGAACGATCGCTAAGGCTGCCGGAACGGCACTTAGAAAAAAAACATCTTCTGTACATCAATGGAAGTCAATGGAGCGGGGACGTATAACAGTATAGTACTGTTTACGTTTCATTGCTCACAATACAAGGGGGATTTGCATTACAGTGTGGGGGCATTCCCTGCATTGTGTCACAGCTGACGTGTCTTATTTGCATAACATTCGACTTTTACATGTTTTCAGCATTTGCGGGTCACATTACTCATCATGTGATGATGTGGCAAGGGAAAATACTATACTACACTCTTAAAGGAGAACCTCACATCATATCACACATTTTACTCAACTCAGCGACAATTATTTACATGATGTCACACATGTCACACATGTCACACATACACAGTATATTAATCTTCCTTTACATTACACAATGCTTGTAATGTGACACGCATCTTTAAACGTTCATGTACATCTGTATTCTCATGTTTACATATACTTTTGGGTCCTCCCTATTTTCATGACGTCACTTATTGGACGCTCAATCACATTGCATGTTTACATTGTAACCGTTGCATTACAAGCACTTCAACCTAACTTATACACACATGTACAGTAATTCATCATTGGGACACCTTGTAAACTCATTCTATACCAACTATCCTCCTTACACAAATGCATGCATATGCACACGACTATTCATTGTTGCCAACATGTCACAATAACATGGATAATTACACATGTTACACAAAACTTTTCCCACGTCAATCTCAGCCTTTTTGTCTCATTACATGACTGACTCTTGCGTTCACAAGTGTTACATGCATTGCACATGCAACTATTTATTTGCAAGCAATCTTTGTACAAAGCTTCACGTCACATCATTGCCAAATATCATCATTCCCTGCAGAATACACACAACAAATACTTAGAACAACAAGTGCACACAGCTTGCCACAGAAGTACTTTATTATGTTAATGTAACACCTTGCATTTTACTATGTCACCTGACATCATCACATACCTATTTAAAGGACGCACATTACCTGCTCATTCACAGCTACTCATTTCAAAATGTTGCGAATGTTTAGGAGACGCAGGAACATTCTTTTCTATGACATGCTTGCTGATCAAGAGAATGATATAGGGCAAGGTAGGGACACACCGAGGGACAGTGACAGTGACGCGGATACGACAGGGACAGGGAGAGGGACAGGCCGAGGGACAGGTAGAGGGACAGGAGATCAGAGGAGAAGACAGAGGAGACAACTTGTGCCTCGTCCGCGTCTGTACAGGGAGAGAACCCTGTTAGATGGGATGAGTGAGGAGGAGATTGTAAGTCGCTATCGTTTGAGTTCAGCAGCAATCTTAGCTCTTTATGAGGAGATAAGGGGGGATTTAGATTTTTTCACAGCCAGAGGTCGTGCAGTCCCTGGGCTTGTTAAAATGCTGTGCTCATTACATTATCTTGCTTCCGCGTCATACCAGACAACTGTGGGCATAGTGGGCGGGGTCTCGCAATCTACATTCTCGCGGGCCTTGACCCAGTTTCTCTATGCACTCAATAGACGCGCTAGGAATTATATTCATTTTCCTACAGAGGCAACAGAGTGGCTGGAAGTCAGGACTGGCTTTTATAATATAGCAGGGATACCATCTGTGCTGGGTGCAATCGATTGCACACATGTTGCTTTGATTGCACCTAGTCAGAGTGAGCATGTGTACCGCAATCGGAAGCACTACCATTCACTCAATGTACAGGTGGTATGTGATGCCACGATGAGGATAATGCATGTGGTACCCAAGTTCCCTGGTTCCAGTCACGATTCCTCTATCCTGAGGAACTCTTCAGTCTTCCATGCGTTCGAAGAGGGACATTTTGAACCTGGTTGGCTGCTGGGTGAGTACATATTTACATGTTCTAACACAAAACACATGTTGATTTAGGAATGTTGGCATTGTACAATTTGATCACTAATGTCAGCTTATGTGTGCTCCATTCATTATAGGTGACTCAGGATACGGAATTAGGCCGTGGCTCTTGACTCCGGTGCTAAACCCTCAAACTGAAGCAGAGGACAGGTACAATGCAGCCCATATATCTACAAGATCTGTTATAGAGAGGACATTTGGCCTACTCAAGACCAGGTTTAGGTGTCTGGACAGAACTGGTGGGGCTCTTCTATACAAGCCTCAAAAAGTGTCTGATATTATCCTTGCCTGTTGCATTTTGCACAATGTTGCACTCAGGCACAATGTACAGTCAGACCTAGCTGAGGCTTTGGTAGACGAGCATCCCACCCATGTAGCTGCTGAAAATGAACAAACAGCCAGTGGTGGCCAGACACGACAGAATCTCATCAATTCATTTTTTTCTTGTAAGTACAAACTCATATGTTCCTAGTACTACTTTTATAGTTTAATTATGTTATATTAACAATAATGTTTCTTTATATAACCTTCTGTTAGGACACAGATGAATATGGGTTGCACACCTTTCTTTTCTCTGCTGTGTGCACAAAGGGATGTGGCACCGGTATGTTATTGTTGCACAGGTTATATAATCCCTCTTCAATTGTACTTTAGTTGTGTGTATGTGAATACAACTTGGGTAACAAAGCAATAATATTTTAGCATTGTGTTATTCCTTATGCTAAGACAAAACACATATTATGCCCATAATCATTCATGCTTCTAGTATGCTTACATACAATGTTATTGGTGCAGTGTAACATGTACATCCATATGATGTGTACACCAGGCTGATTTACATTTTGAATGTCATGAAATATACATGGTGTTGTACATTTAACACCAAATACACACTTTGCTGTGTTGTTTACGGTACTGAAGATGGCATGTCAATGTTTGCAATTTATATATTGTTCCTTTGCATTATAGGTATATCTCCAGTATGACTGATCATGGTATGTATATTTGCTGACATCTCTCATAAGATGTGGCTACCTCAATCTTCCTATAATTATTGGAACTAAAAACCCAACATATTGGTTTAAACACAAATGTTACATATATGTACTTTCTGTATCATGTATATGCATTTAGCTACTCTTGAGCTTTCATGTGCATTGTATTACAAAATGATTACTCACATTTCATCACATTTTATGTATGTTTCCTTATAATTTCCATTAATGTAATATAGAGGTGGTTGGAGAAAAGGGGATAACTGTACTTATTTGTTTACTTACGGGAGCACATTCATCACTAGCATAGACACACTTTTTAAGACAACTGTTTGTGTCTCTATCAATTGGTGTAGGATCCATGTATAACACCGACAAATGATAACACCAGCTTTATTATGGTAGCTTATATCATCATATTGACTATACTATGTATTTCTAAACGATTAATAAACACAGTAAACTATAGTTAGTTAGGTTAATGAAATATACACAGAAACGTACTTCATAACATGATGGTGATGTCATATTCAGAACATCATGCATTGGAGGGGACCATAACATCTGGCCACTAACATTATTTGCTACAGTCCCAAACCATTTTATCTACATACCCATGTAACAAGAGATTTTAAAAATAAATGGCTACTTGGTTGTAAGTGTCCTTTACATTGGGAGAAGGAGTGGCTCACTGAGTAAAGACACACACTGGCACTGATAGTTTGAAGCAGGGGAGTCTGGTTCAATTCCCGGTGTGGGCTCCTTGTGACCTTGGCCAAGTCACTTTATCTCCCTGTGCCTCATGCGGAAAAAAAACATTTGTACGTTCCACGGGCCAGGGACCTCAGGCTGAAACATGTGTCTGTAAATCGCTGCGTACAACTAGCAGCCCTATACATGAACATGCTCATATTATTATTATTATTGTTACATAGTTTCGACAGTCATACGTTCCATTACATATTAGAATACACAAATGTGTTAGCAGAGTGGGAATGGTTGTTATATATAAAACACACCATGTCATAAAATGTTAGTAGTCATTAAAGAACACTCAATAAAAATTCATGAGGCACTCTTTTGCAACATCATTATGTTAATTAAGTGCTTATGCAATATAGGCATAAGGGTATCACATTTTTAATTGTTTGTTAATAAGCGCTGCAAGCAATATAAAATTAGTTCCATATGTAGTATAGTAGTCGGTGGCTCCTCCTCACAATCATCTCATATAAAGGTAGACTCTTCTGAAATCATACATTGATCCGATTGTATCTTCCCCGACATCTCTGAAATACAGCAAACACATGATGGTCAAAGATGGCACCTTACTAGATATGCATCCGTGACAACGCGTTACGCAGCTCTATATGATTGTGTAGATACACACGTCAGTCACTTATATGTTAGAAGTAAAACTGTTCATCAGTATGTAATGTTTCTTTACATTTGTAGCAGGCATAACTATGTATAAGAAGTGAACGTTGCCTGTATACTGAAAGATGTGCGCGCACATCTTTGTGTGCGCACGCACTTCACGCTTGGCTCCACTAACTGTTAGCGCATGCGCAAAACAAAGCGTACGTTGTGCGTTCAATACATGTTGAAAATACCAGTAAACATAACATCTTTATTTCAAATACAATGAAGACGAAACTACATTCGTTCTAAACGAGTACATCTGTATTCTTTTTAAACAGACGTGTTTGAACAGAAAGCACGGCCGATAACACAATGCGCAAATGCAATACGTGTGACGTCATGTTAAGCCAGCGTGAAACGCACGCTAACACTCCTCCCACTCAATTAACATTCGGCTAACGCCCAGGGTACGCCTACAAACACTGAGCCGCACGCATCACACACTGCAGTTACCGTTACTATAACAAAACATGACAGCCAATAGGCTTTGAGGCGCGCACGTCGCTTGGGGGCGGGACTTACATCACTAATCCTTTTTAAGGACGCCTTGGCCCATGACAAGGGTCCCACGTCATACGTGGTGGACCCGGTTTTCAATGTTGTAGATGTTGCATGATAACAAAACAGGTATGTGTTAGAGTAATGGTAAAATGTTGCTAATATGTTTAAAGGGATAGGAAAGTACGTATATTTATTCCGTCAGCAATGTGTACTACTCTTTCAGGTCCTACTATATTGTATTAGGAAACAATTTGTTTGTGATCGCTACATGTTATGCAGTCTGCAATGTTACGCTGTATCCACGCATTGAAAGTGAAAATGGTGGTTACAAAAAAAAAAAAAATTTAAACGCAGAGTCAACGCATAACGATTGTTATATTTACCATTCTTCTAGAATTAACTCTTCGCCTGGCTGCAACTGGTCGCTCCAGAAATGCAAGCCATTTTCATCCACGCTTAACCCAACCGCTGAATCCAGTATGGCACATATCTCCTCCAGGATGCGCTCATAGGAATCGCCACTGCTTTCTTCAAATAATTGGTCGGGAGGTAGGTTCATTTCTTCCGGTTCCCATTCCAATGCAATTTCAGCTGAAAGGCTTGGTACATAATCATAGTACTTTTGTTCTTGTACAATGTGGGTTTCAGGAATGGAGGCTGCAGATATTGCAGCACGTATCGATTCAAACGGATCAGTAGTAGCGGATACATTGCTATTGCCATTAGGAATAAATATGCCTTTCACGACAATATAAGTGCCGTCTTTCAGGATAAATTGTTTTTCCGGGGCAATCTTCCAGAAACCATAGGTGTGTTGTAGCTTATCCTGGTCACGTTCAAAAAAGTCATTACTTGATAAAGTGAATCTTATTGAGGAATTAAAATTCCGTGCATGCTTACGGTCTTGGTAATAAGGATATTTTGCTCGAATGAAATCATCGATTTGGCGTGTGCTTGCTTTCTGTCCGCGACTGTTCAAGATGGCTTCACAGATCATGTACTTATACCCTAAAAGGGGATTAATATTGTTAACGAATTCATCAGCCATGTCTGAGTAGCACAAAAGCTGTGTGCAGGTCTGTGTTATTTGCTCATCAAAATGAATGTGCTGAATGGCTAACAAACTCCTGTTTTTCCTTGTCAAGGTCAACAAAAGTAACTACTTTGACTCCTTATTTCAAACGCCAATTGGATTTGTTTGTCTAATTGGGTTAACAGTTGTGGTTCGTGATATGGGACTGTGGGAGAAACATTTCTCCTTCTTTTATCTCGTTTGTGAAAAACATCCCTAGACTGTGAATGCGTTCACATAGTGTTTTTTTGAAAACTAACAAAGACCAGTGTGTGAAAATATTTCTTAGCCAGGCATATCAGTAAAAACACACCTGCAAAAAGAAATGTTTTTTCCCCGCTTACATTTCTGTGTGTATGTGAAAGTCTGGTTAACTCCCTGTCTGCATGAGTTTAAATACGTGTGTATATATATATATATATATATATATATATATATATATATAAATATATCTCTTATAAAAATATATATATATTTATATATAATATTTTTTTTTTTTTTATATTGCAGGAGTACACACAACATTGATGGCATTAAGTATACCTTGTATGAAACCTATTTAAATGGTGAGAAACATGATTGAATTAAGTAATAAACATTTGTTTAAGCACAATACTGTTAGAGTCTCATACTTAGGATATTTCTCAAACATTAGGCCTGTATTATTAAAATAGTGTGCTTTCACAAGGAAGCATGAAGTGTATTAGTTTGTGTATACCAGTTTATATAGTACTATATATATATATATATATATATATATATATATATATATATATATATATATATATATATATATATATATATATATATATATATACACACACATATATACATATATATATATATATATATATATATATATATATATACACATATATACATATATATATACACATATATACATATATATATACACATATATACATATATATATACACATATATACATATATATATACACATATATACATATATATATATATATACACACACTCACACTCACACTCACTCAGTGTGTGTGTGTGTGTGTGTGTGTGTGTATATATATTATTATACATTCTGAGATGTTATAGAAACGAACACACAACTGATTAAAGGACAAAATTACAATGGCCAAGCAAGGCAAAGGTAAGTAATAATTTACACATAATCCTGCTGTACACGTACAAGAAAGATGTTTGCACTTACTTAGGTGTTTTAATAATTGCATGTGACTAATATGCATATGCAATTCTTACATCAATTAACACACCCAAATGCAATGTTTTGCTGCAAAGTCAATGGCAGCTTCTCTAAACTTAGCAACTGGCTCCTGGTGGACCATTACTGAACAGACGATTACAACATAAATATTTATAACACAATTAATTATGAGTGTTAACATTTCCAAAACTTCACGTGTACAAGAACATAGTTGAAAGTTTGGAAACAACACAGTCTTCAGCATACATACAATAGTAATTAGATAATGTGAAGTCAACAAAACAAGGCCAAAGACATATTTTCTGAATTATAACATTTATTTTTTTTGTTCCTTTTGCGAGCGAGTAACAGGCCTGCTTGTTGTCTCTTGAATTTTCCTTTTTCTTTTGCCACCAACTTTAGGCACAACAGAGCCACTTTGAGTGGCCTCTGGCACTTCACGGGCAGGGCTTGTGGCCAGTGACTGTTCACCTACGGGGCTTGTGGCCAGTGACTCACCTACAGGGCTTTTGGGCAGTGATTCACCTACAGGGCTTTTGGGCAGTGATTCACCTACAGGGCTTTTGGGCAGCGATTCACCTACAGGGCTTTTGGGCAGCGACTCACCTACAGGGCTTTTGGGCAGCGACTCACCTACAGGGCTTTTGGGCAGCGATTCACCTACAGGGCTTTTGGGTAGTGACTGTTCACGGACAGGGCTTGTGCCCAGTGACACATGTGAGCAAGTTGGTAGACACTGCACAAGTGATGGTTGGTCTGTTTCATGTGTGTCTTTTGTTGTTTTTGACCAAAAACTGGTCAGTAGTAACTGCTTATATTTTGTTTTTGTGGGCTCCTTTGTAGGTGTCAGCTGCTGATTTTGTACAGATGGCAGTGGTAGTATGTCATCAGGAACCTGCACAGCAATCTCTGCTACTTGACCGGTAACATTTGGGCCTGGTGAATGAATATCAGATGAATGTGGTGAAAACTGACCTGCATGAACAGATCCTGGCTGGGAGGTGTTGAATTGTGGTACATTAGTCATTCTCCAGTAATTAGCTTGTGTTTGCTGAACAACTAATGCTTCGAATGAGGTGTTGATTTTTTGCAACTGTTTAGGCACTTCAATGAAGACTCTGTGGAGATGTGCCAATTGTGATACTGTTTCTTCCTGCAGTCCAATCATCCTTTCCAGCACTGTCATCATGTCTGAATGGCGACGATTTTCTGCGTCCACTATTTTTCCCTCTGAAGCTACAATTGCATCGTATGTGGAAGTTGATGGACGATTTGGCGGTACAACAGTTTCTATTGGCACCTCTTCATGGTCACATGATTGTATTTCAGTCTCTTCTGTGGCGTCATCCTCATCATACTCATCATCCTCATCACCATGATGTTCTAAAAAGAAATGTACACATTATTAAATGGCATGTTAATGTATGCTGTGTTACTATGTAATTGTACTATGTCCTAAGTAACACCTAACATGTTAGCATACGTTTTATAACCTCATTAAAAACTACCTTGACTTACGAATAATGTTTGGACTCAGTATGAAATATGAATGAATGAAAAGTTGCTCTAAACTCAGAAGTCCTACATGATAATTAACATCACTAACACAATACATGTTGCCTTACACTTAATTTTCACTGACACTAAGTAATCCTATTTAAAGAAGATGTGCAAAACAAATAATGCACATGACAACATAACATATAGAAGAGCACATATTATATGGCCAGCAAATGATACACTCACCTTCTAGTAGTGTTGAGCTGGCTGACCCAGGTGAAGACACTTGTTCCATCTCAGGTGACACATGTCCTCCAGGGGCAACTATATATAACAATAACATAAGTTTTACATTTACATGTGTAAATATTGAACAAACACTTATTGTATGTTCTGTATTTATGATTAACTAACAACATCAGTTCCTTAACCGAAAATGTGTGTGAAAGTGAACATAAATAGTTGTAATAACACTGTACATGCCTGTGTACTTAGAATTTTTGAGTTCCCTAACATACAACATACTATGTTTCTGCAGTAATGCGTGAGGATAAATAGATTAAATGAGTACATAAAAATCATATGTTGTGTAGTGATATCAGTATCATAATGTACATAACTATCATGAGATGACCATTCACAATGGTTATCATGAAGGTGGTCATATTGCAAAAAGTGTTGTTTTTGGTAGAGGATATGTGTGGTACATTAATCGAAGATGTGGCACACCTGAATGTGGCTGTGACTCAACAAGACAACACATGCAGTGTGTGATAATGTGTCTTTCATAGTAGTTCAACTATAGATATGAGTGAACTAATGTGTGACGTACGCTTTGATAAGTAATGAGTTGTTGGGGCATTTAGTAGCTAGAGTTAAGCTTTCAAATGAGTGTGATTAACTTCAGTTGTGCTATTCAGGTTGTAAGAAAGGTATTCCCTTCCCCAAAAAGCCTAATCAGCCACACCTTTCAATGACTTGAAACAGGTGCAAATGGTGTGAACTAAGTTGACCGTGAAATGAGGCTGTAATTAGTGTGTGTGCTGAACCCCACCCCCTCTGTTGAAGTGTATGCTGTGATGAGATATTAATTGCAGCTGCTTTAACACAATGGTAGATGAGCTAAGTAGTCATCTGCAGTGTTTAAGTTATGAAAACAATGACATAACATATGCTACGTGTGCCTCATTATGCTGTCTGTATATGACATAAAGCAAAAATGGACCTTTTCATAAGCAACTATAGATGTGTTAGTGCCAGTGATGTTTGTAGGCCGTTACATGCAATTTCTTTGATGCATGCTTAAAATAGGCAGTAATGTCATGTTTGTCGGAGTAAAATCAATAAAATACACAATAACATGATACATATTTCTGTTCTGTACCTGTAGCTACTAATAATTTCTCATGAACATGTGTTACACGTGTACTACCCTGTTGTTCCCCATCTTCGCCCACCATCAATTGCTTCCACTGCAGCTATGCATTTTGGGAATTCACATGTAAATGAGCACGCAATGGCACGTGCTATATTAGTTACTGCTTTTAGTACGACTACTACATATATGTCTATTTTGAGATATATATATACAGAATCAGACATATACATATATAGATGCAGGTATGCTTATATTGTGAAGACAGTATAAAAAGCAGTGTAACTATGCAAAATAACTGTAAGCAACGACACGCCTAGTACAGTAATATTTATCACCTGCTGGAAATTGTGACGGATAAATTCCAATGTCACGGTCACCAGCCAAGCCTTCCACGACGACGGTAAGTAATTTTGGCCGAAGCAGCTCCTCCAATGGAGTCAATATGAGACGTTGTGGTGTGGGCCCACCTCCAGTGCCAGTAGCATGCACGCGTTGGTCTTGTATTTTCTTTTTCAATTTGGACCTAATATCATCAAATCTTTTCCGACAATGATACTTGTCCCTGACACTATTCCCACAGGCATTGACACCAATGACTATTGTGTCCCACATTTCTTTTTTGCTTGCTGCACTTGTCCGCCCTTGAAAAACATATAAAAGATATGAGGTAAATGAATAATAATATAAGCACCAGTTTCCTACACTGCTAGCTGTTCCAAGTGATAGCAAACATGCTGTTTTATGTGTAATATGTGCAGCACATGAGCATTCACTACTAAACCTATACATGTAAGCAAGGTTGCATTCATATTGTATGCAGTTCTGGCAAATTGACCGCCTGTGTTTATTTGTCCTTGTAAGGCATGATAAAAAGCTGTGTTTCCACACTAATGAACATAGAAAGATATTGTGTACCCATATTTGCATATGAACAAAACTCAGATGACCTAGGATCACATGTATTTGAATAATAAATGTAAAGTTACACTTACCTACTAAATGTCCATATATACTGTCATAGTGCTCCAGAATGCCAGTGACAAGAGCCCTATTTTCCTGGTCATTGAAGCGAGGATTACGTGGCTTCTCCACACGTTTTTTCCGAGCAGGTTTAGGGTCAGAGCTTGGCTGGTGCTGACTGGACTCTCCTTCTTCCAATGGAAGAGCCTCCAAAAGCTGGCCACCAGCAAGCACGCCACCACCATCCACCCCATCAGCAACTGCGCCACCAGCAGCACTCCCAGCACCAGCACTCCCACTCCTAGCACCAGCACTCCCACTCCTAGCACCAGCACTCACACTCCTAGCACCAGCACTCCCAGCACCAGCACTCCCACTCACAGCAACAGCACTCCCACTCCCAGCACCAGCACTCCCACTCACAGCAACAGCACTCCCACTCCCAACAACAGCACTCCCACTCCCAACAACAGCACTCCCACTCCCAGCAACACCACTCGCAGCACCAGCACTCCCACTCCCAACAACAGCACTCCCACTCCCAGCAACACCACTCGGTGCACCAGCAACATCACTCCCCTGAACAGAACGTTCACTCCGACGCGTACTCCCACGAGTAGCACTCCCACTCCCACCAGCATCACTCTTCCCACGCTTTGCGGGCATACTTCCAGCACTCACAAAAAACAGACAAGAAATGTACAGGCAATCACACGACCCACTTCCACATATAAAACAAGACAAAGATGTAAACAAAACAACAAAGGACAAAGCTCACCCAATACACAACAAGTCTCTCAGTCAATATGCAAATGTTCAATCGTCCAGCTCTGTGCGTCTCTCTCTCTCTCTCTCTCACTCCCAACAACACAGAGAATGATTAGCAGTACACGTTGCCTTTAAATATGGCGCGCAATCAAAAACATGCTTGTTTCGCCTGATTCAGCAAGATTTGTGATTGTGCAACCTAACAGCACCCCGCCACGCACGCCGATACACCTGTGTGTGATCGGCTCATCATCGTGAGAGTGGGCGGATTTGTTTTCTGGTTGATTTTGAATGTATTCGGCACTTACTGCATACGGAGAGGGAAAAACGCCAATAACATGACTAATCGATAAGCTTGCCGATTTCACATAATCGTCGCTTACTGCATGAGGCCCTTAATGTCCAAAAATATGCATGATGAAAAATTTGCTAACACAAAAAAAAGAAAATATAAAAAATCAATTAAAAAAACATAAAAAAAGAAATAGTCCTGTATAAATTGAGGAATATGGATGATGGCACACTATTCTGGATACTGGCTGCTCTCTACAAGGAACCAACGACCTCCCAGTGGATCTACAAGACAACAAAAAAGAAAGCTCCCGATAATAGTGTAATATGAAATGTACACATTTAATTCCAATATTAAGTCCAACAGATTTAAACTCACAAACAAATGTGAAATAAAAGCATGTAATGAGTATACTCATTCGCCAATCGCCGAAATGCTCCGCTCTGCTCACACGTCTCTCCTTTCCTCCATGGAGTCCCAGCTCTTCTTAGCCACCCTCCAGCAGGGGCCTTGGAGAATGTACAACCTCTCTCGGTTTGACCCGGAAGTCCACCGCTCACTGCAGCAACTCCGGATGGGAGGATTAGCAATGTGACCTCGTAGGGGTAGAGGGGAGGGGGCAGGAGTTCGCAGATATATAACAGTGTGACAAAGTCCCGGCAGCAAGCAAGGTAGGAATGAGTATGAATGGTCAGTAACTCACACTATACTGACTTTCCCAGCGCGTTTCTTCACACTAAGGTGATTTCTTCAGGTGATATCTCCAATAAAAAAGGTATTACCTAATACTGAAGAACTCATTTATTCTACACTATCGCAACTGGACTAACATGGCTATTTTCTGCTTTATTTATATATATATATACCACATCACCTTGATAAAGGTCCCGCTCGCGGACCGAAACGTTGGAATGATGTCTTGTTGATTTAATACATTATTTTTGACTACCTTCTGGAGTGCTGTCTTTGATATTCGTCTACACACGGTATCGTATTGTTTATATATATATATATATATATATATATATATATATATATATATATATATATATATATATAGCAACTGTAAATATTCCTGTATATTCATTTGCATGTCTTAGACAGGTCTGCAACCCTGTCTTTCACCATTATCACCCAGCAAACAGCACTTCCACTGCAGCAAGGGATTCTGGGAAATGACATGCAAATGAGCACACAGTGCCACCTTTTATCTCATGCTCACATTACATGAGCAACCCTTAGTCAATGCATGCTGCTTTAAACACAGCTTTTAAGCAAGGACTTGGGAGATGCAAAGTCAGTTAACCCACTCACAGACATGTTTCAACCTTGATGGGTCTCATCAGTGTGAGGTTGGCTTACTGACATTTGCTCAAATGAGATAAGAGTAGGTAATCACCACGACTATTAAGGTTATGGTGGGTAAAAAAAGTGACTAAAACCCTCCACAGTAAAGCATAAAGCAACTGTAAATATTCCTGTATATTCATTTGCATGTCTTAGACAGGTCTGCAACCCTGTCTTTCACCATTATCACCCAGCAAACAGCACTTCCACTGCAGCAAGGGATTCTGGGAAATGACATGCAAATGAGCACACAGTGCCACCTTTTATCTCATGCTCACATTACATGAGCAACCCTTATACACACACACACAGTATATATATATATATATATATATATATATATACAAGCAAAGACACTAGTATCAAAGCAAAAAGCAGATGCTCATCCCATAGGTATCAAATAGGTATAGTTACCAGTCCAGAGTCCAGCAAGAAGAGACAGTACACTGCATGATATAATCCAAAAAGTATTGTATTGTTACAAAAAAACACACCGCAGCCATGTTTCGGTCGCACAGAGAGACCTTCCTCAGGGCCGTGCAAAAGTCAAATGACCGTGACCATCTATACATACCCCAACCCACAGTGCACCAAACATACATCAACCAATCACCTGTGATTTTTGTATATAATACAAAACATGAAATACAGTATGCAAATCAAATATATAAAGGGGTATAAAAAATAACCTACACTGCTTTCTTCCAGATCTGACTCTCGAGCTTCACACGGAAGACATCGGAATCCCCTCTAACCCAGAAGACAGGTAGGGAACACCTCCCCTCCAATGTATAACATTGCGGGAATGCGGGTACCTGGACATTGAGGGACTGTGGATCAGGTAAGATCCCAGGCGGGATTGCTGCTTTAGATATTGTGAAGCGGGGTCATCCAGGCACTAGTTATGGGGTTCAGGAAACTAGTCATTCACATCTGGCTTTTTTTTCTAAATCCGACATATACACACACACACACACACACGTAACAAGGACTAATTGTAGTATAATGTACTACAATAAATAAACTTATGTCAAAAACTAATGTTGTTCTTACTAGGAATTTATTATTTTTTTGTTAAAAAAGCTGGCCTGGGGGCGGGGCTAGGTGGCGTGTAGATTTTTTTGTTCGCGAGTAGATTTTTGGGTGATTTGTCGACCACTGTATATATACACACACACACAGTATATATATATATATATTTATACACACACACACACACACACACACACACACACACACACACACACACACACACACACACACACACACACACACACACACACACACACACACACACACACACACACACACACACACACACACACAGTATATGTATCTTTACTGAGTGCTGTCTATGATTACTAGACCTCGGAACGGTAACGTATGATTATATTATCTATATGGGATATGCACCTGCAGCTTACCAGCACCTACAGGAGTGCCAACTGTTCTATTTGACTATATATATAGTCAAATAGAACAGTTGGCACTCCTGTAGGTGCTGGTAAGCTGCAGGTGCATATCCCATATAGATAATATAATCATACGTTACCGTTCCGAGGTCTAGTAATCATAGACAGCACTCAGTAAAGATACATATACTGTGTGTGTGTGTGTGTGTGTGTGTGTGTGTGTGTGTGTGTGTGTGTGTGTGTGTGTGTGTGTGTGTGTGTGTGTGTGTGTTTGTGTGTGTGTGTGTGTGTGTGTGTGTGTGTGTGTATAAATATATATATATATATACTGTGTGTGTGTATATATACAGTGGTCGACAAAAGTGGTCGACTATATATATAGTCAAATAGAACAGTTGGCACTCTTGTAGGTGCTGGTAAGCTGCAGGTGCATATCCCATATAGATAATATAATCATACGTTACCGTTCCATGGTCTAGTAATCATAGACAGCACTCAGTAAAGATACGTCAAAATGGTGTATTAGTGATAGCAGTGATACATCAAGAAACCCAACGTTTCGGTCCTCCAAGACGAGACCTTCCTCTGGGCCTTAAGCGCAGTATGTATAGACATGGCCTTAAGCACTCATGGGAAGAAAGTTCTCATGTCTGTAGTAACTCATGCAACTGCGATCTCGGTTTAGGCCACCGCTAGGTGTCCCGAACAGTTGCATAAATTTGTATTCATGCTACCGTCTCTCTTGCGGTGTTCTAAGATTACCTTTGAGTATGGTCACCTTCAGATCGTTCATCTTATAGCCAGAATCAGAGAAATGTTCGCCGACAGGACTGTCTCTTGTTCTGCGTGTGATGCTGTGGTGATGCAGATTCATTCTTTTGTTTGCCCCTGTCCCATCTCACCTATGTAGTAGCAGCCCCCTGGGCATTTCATGCATATGATGAGGTACACGACATTGCTGGAGAAACAGGTGACAACATTGCTGGAAGAACAGGTGAACCTTCCTCTGATTTTGTACTCCAGATTACTGTGTGGTATTTATATTGTGCCTGCTGTGTGGAGCATTGCGCAGATTTTGCATCTTGTGTCCTGGCATGGTCATGTCCTGCATCCAGTTGTACTGTTGAATATTTTACTGCTCACTATCATTTTCTTGAGATTATGAGGTTGTCTGTATGATAATAGGGGTGTTTCAGGGAAAATCTGTTGCAGTGTTGCATCTTCCTGGAGAATGGGTTGTAGTTCCCTGGTGATCTTACGTAGGGCTTCTAGGTATGGGTTATATGTGACTACCAAAGGTACCCTGTCGCTTGTCTCTTTCTGTCTGTATTCAAGGAGATCACTTCTTGGTATTCTGGTGGCTTTGTGGATCTGCATTTCTTCAATTCTGTGGTTGTATTCACGGTTTATAAAATCCGATCTCAAGGCTGTAATCCGTTTGCCTCTGTCTGCTGTGTCAGAGCATATCTGGTTGTATCATATGGCTTGACTGTAGATGGTTGAATGCTTAGTGTGTGTGTGGGGTGGAAGCTGTTGTCCCTCAAATAGTTGGTTCTGTCTGTATATTTGCGTATACAGAAGTCTGTAGCTGGTTATTCTGTATTGTAATGGTGGTGTCTAGGAAATATACTTCGTCCGGGGAATGGTTGAGGTTGAGGTTGATGTACAGGTGGAACGTATTGAATTTCTCATGGAACTGTAGGAAGTCCTATTCATCAGAGGTCTAAATCAGGAGGATGTCATTGATGTTCCGAAGAAATGAAGGGGTTTCAAGTGACAGGTGGAAAGAAAGTCACTTTCCAGTTTTGCACAGAACAGATTGGCATACTGTGGCACCATCCGAGTGCCCATAGTGGTCCCGGTTGTCTGGAGGTATCATTTCCAAATGTGAATTAGTTATGGGTCAGAATAAATTTGATGCATTTAGTCACTGTCTCTGTGAGTGGCTCCTGCGGTCCCAGAAAGTATCTGCAGGCTGAAATCCCATCTTTGTGGGGGATGTTTGTGTAAAGTGATTCTACATCCATGGTTGCTAGAAGTGTTCCTGTTGGGAGGGGGCCAATGGCATTCAGTTTTTTTAGCAGGTCGGTGTTGTCCTGGATATAGCTGGGTGTTTTCCTGACAAGTGGTTTTAGAATACCTTCCAATCAGCCAGATATATTCTCATTCAGTGTGTGTGTATATATATATATATATATATATATTGCTTAAATATGCTGTTTCCTTGAGCCTTCAAAACTGCCCTTTCCGTTGTACACTACACAACCTCTGAACAAAACATGCCAACACCAAATAATGGTTACAAATGGCTATAGCTTTATTTCCACAAAGCATTACAGGAATATTAAACCAGGAAAGTATCTCAGGAACCAGGGAGGTCCTCGGACCTGAAATTATAATAAAGAAAGAAGGTCTGGTGGGGAGACTGCTCCTTTTTTGAATAGAGCACATCCCATATAATGTAAGATACATACAGTGCTTCCTGTTGATTCAATTAATTTGCAAATTTGTAAGAAAAATAATATGTTTCATTTAAAAGGAAGTGCAATATGAATGACATTCTCTCATCCTACTTGTGGATGTGTGTGGGAGGATAATATTTAGCATTTCATGTATTTTAATCACTTTTTGTTACGCACGTAGAAGATCTTGAGTTGTCCTTGTATATGTTGTTAATTTCTTCAACTGATTTCTATTTTACTTCCACAGTTTCAATATTCTTCAGAGTTTTAATACCAATGCGTCACATATGCATAACAATAAATAAACCAATATATACAGGCGGTTTTCGGTTATCGATACAATGCATTTTTTGAAAATAGTGTCGGATAGTGAAGCGTTGTAATGCAAATCCCTTTTTCCCATAAGATCAATATTACAAATTGATGTTACGTTCCTGACCAAGGCCAAGAAGGCATTTTTAACACAAAATAACCCAGAATATTGCACTCAGGAAATAATATATGCAGTGCATATAGTAATTATGATGTATAAATATTATTTCTATTAAATATAACTATATACAATATAAGCAATATAAATTATTAGAGGAAGGAAGAAGGTGAATTGAGTGTATCTTGAGGGGATTTAGAAGTGTTTTTTTTTTTAGGTGATTTGGAAGTTTTTGGAAGGGCTCTAGAAAGGGAATTTTGAATGGGTTCTTGGAAGGAGATTAGAAGGGGATTTGGAAGGACTTTTTGGAGGGGATATAGGTGGACTACTCCTAGGAGTCCGAAGTGGAGTGGGTGATTTAGTTCTCTTGAAGAAGCTCTTTAAGGAAGTCTGCACAGATGCTTTCCTTTTCTGCCTATAGAGCTCTCTGTAGCCACTGATTATGTTGGACATGCCTCAACTGACTGAAGAGCTGCGTTCAATGGTAGGGTAATGTTCATCACATATGGCTAATAGACTATCAATGTGCTTAAATGTTAACAGATTTGTTGTTATGGCTTTACGAGGAGAAATCTACAGTATTAAACAGATTACTGTGTCTCCTCTTCATCTGCAATTGTTTACTGTTCTAATTACAGAAGGTCTTCATTGCTTAATTCCTTACAATGTGATGCCAGCATTTTATCAAGATCCTCCTTTTCCACCTCTAAAGATCTATCTTTACTCAGTTGCACAATGTGACGACTCAGGGGATTCCTTCCCTCCTTGTCCCTCTCTCCCATCTCCTTTCACTTCCCACTCCTCTCCCTTGCCTTCTACCTCTCTCCCATTGCCGCAGCGTGTACCCCGCAGGTCTCGCATACCTACGCGGTCCCTGAGTCCCTGCTATGATGCTTCCCCTCTCTCGCGGTGCCCGCGTTACCTTCCCCAAATGTTTCCTCCACTCCCTTACCTTCTTCCAGCGTGGTACCCGCGGCACGGTGCTCCGTGCACCTGGTGACGCGGCCGGTACGTGCGCACTCTCAACTCACGGAGGGCGCACGCACACGCTCCTCCTCTGGGCGCCGTGAACCGTCCGCCCCCTCCTCTCGGTCCCTGCAGGCCATTTCCTTGGTGCAGCCGGTGCGTGCGTCTCCTCTGCCCACGGAGGGCGCGCGCACACGTCCCTCCTCTGGGCTATGTGCCCCTGCTGTTTCTTCCCCTTACTCCTTGCGGGCCGTCTCTGTGCTGCAGCCTGTGCGCGCGCACCCCCACCTTACAGAGGGCGCGCGCACACGCTCCTCTTATCCTGGCTGTCATGTCTCCGCCTCCCAAACCCTGCAGGCCATTCCCCTGACTGCCCCTTCTGTCTCCTCCTCTTCTCTCCCTGACCTATCCCTATTGTCTCCCACTTCGCTCTCTCCTCCTCCCCTCTTTCCTATTGGTGTTCCCTCCTTTATTACCCCTGTCTGTCCACTTCTTCATCGCTCTGCATAGTTCCTGTTTCCCTGTGTGTACCTGACCTATGCTGTGCTCCCTCTGTGTCCCTGCTATTTCCTGCTCCTGTGTTTACCTTGGATTTCCCTGGCATTCGACCCCTGCTCTCTGGTACCCCCTTGAACCTTGCTACGAACTCTACCATGCTGACCTCTGGCTTCCTAGGACCTGGCACGACTCTACCCTCTGGACTCCTGGACATTGGCACACGGACACGACTATTCTCATGGACACCCCCAAGCATTGCAAGTATACTACTAACACTCCTCCAACAGGCCCAGCAAAGCTATACCATACTCCGGGCTTACTCCCACTGATGTGGGTGAGTGGTGTCATACCATTCCCACCTCAGTACTGGGGTTATGCCAGGTCTGCGGGCATACAGGCGTGACACACAACACTTTGAGTAACCACAAATAAAAAAGAGAGAGAGAGAATGAATCTAAATGTTGTATAGTAAATGTGAATATTGAGCAATACAGATGCATATCAACATAGCAAAAAAGTCACAGTATTTCAACAAAAGGATATAGGATAGATGGGCTGGATAAATCTTGGGATATGAGCTTCTTCTGTGGAATAAACCAATTTCCAAATAGATCTAAAGAACAAAAAGCAGAAGTTCTTTAAGCCAGCAAACAGCAGGGGAGCAGCAGGACTCTGGCGGTGCTAGGGGGAAATCCGCACCCGGTTTTCAGTGGCAGTTCACGGCTGCCAAACAATATATGTTTATATGTTCTTTTTGTGATTGTTTCTTAATGAGAAGAGTTGCGGACTGAAATAAACACTGATTAGTAATATGAATCCTGACAGAAACACCAAGTAAGTATTGTAATTGGAAAGCCATGTAAGTAGAGGAGATGGGATAGAGATCACCGTGGAACAGTCAGTTAATTGACCGCATGAAATTTAATTTAATGTCCCTGTTTATTTGTGGTTCCCAATATTGTATATGAGTAATCTAAATGACATTGTGCCAAGCATTTTCATATCTATAGTAAACTGCATCATGTATCACTGTGATGGGTTAAAACTGGATTAAGAGTCACAATTTTAAGACATAAATTACACAACCCAAACTAGAGCATGTGAGATGTTATTTTGTTGACTCGAAAGCCGAATGATGGGGCTTATGTATCAAGCCAAAGTTGTTTAATTTTCAACCTGCATCTTATCATATCAATGTATCAAATTCTTTGCTCCACGTTTGCACCGTTTGCATCATCTTGCAGTCTGTCAGTAGGAGGCGATAGAGAAGAGTTACATGATGCACAGATTGTAATAAGATGGAGAAAACGACGTCTCTATACGTCACTTTTGTATCTTGTATTTGAATCAAAAAAATCCGCCAGCTGAAGTAAAAAAAATTTGGCAAACAATGTGCGTCAAATCTGAGAAACACTTTAATACATTTGATGCAAATGGAAGCACTGCTTCTAAACGAGCTTCATTGTACACTTTCTTTACATTGATACATCTCGTCCGATATTTGCATTGTTTTAGGAAAGCTAATAGTCATTCAGAAACTCTAGTTTAATACAAAAACATACTTGTCACTCATCCATTAAATTACTCTGATCACTCCAACATGTTAAATAACTTCACTTAGGTCCTGTCAATTCGATCTCCAAAGGTTAATTGATTGATCTTTACTGTCGTGGCTGTTATAAAAATAGAGTGCTCAAACCTATCTATTAATCCCTATAGGTCTACTTGAGGATGTGCCATATAAATAGTAGGATGAAATTAACCGTTTTCCATTGAAACCGTTTTATCCAAACTGCTCCTCAAATGTACTTATATTTAAAGCATAAAACTTAAACATTTTAGTCTATACTAAAATTGCATGATCTATATAAGGGGTGCGCAAACTTTTTTCTTTGCAACCCCCTGCCTTCTCTCCGTACACACCCAACCCCTTCCCCCCTTACCTTTTCTCTGGCATCGACGGCATCATTTGACGTCACGACATAATGTGAGACAAGGTAAGAGATATACAGAGGCCTTGTGCACTCCCCCGGCATTTAATATAAATGTTGTGGGGAAAGTGCAGGGCCTCTGTTAGCGCCGTGCCCCACCCCACCATAAAATGTAGTGTCCCCCAGTTTGCGCACCCCTGATCTATATGATAAAATGTAGTAATAAGTTATTTTTTTCCCCTAACACTTAAAAATATGCATAGCGTTTGGCTGACAAATTGAATCTTCTAAGTGTCTATAACAATGTAAAATTGTTTATATTGAAATACTTATATGCAATCAATAATTGGGAAATGTACACAATGGTAATGTCAGCATATGTTTGATTAGTGGAAATGCATATCTGTTTTTAAAGTTCACAAACCATACATTCAGCATTTTCCGGGACTAAACTAACATCAGCGCTCCATGGAGCTTTAGTGGGATTTCCAGAAGTCATGCTCTTTATCAGCAATTGCATATTTGTTACTGTCATCATTCTTTCCAATAGCATGAACAGGACAAAGGAGGATTCACAAGGGCAATGTGATAACTAATCATCCAAAAAAAAACCCTGAACCTGGTCAAATTACACTCTTTCCAGCATTTACCCTTTTACTACTTAAAGTAGCAAGCACAGGTCCCCATATGTAGACCCTTTTTCTTTACCAAAATATTGTAAAACATGGAAAAGCTATTAATATTTAGTTTCCTTTTTTTATTTCCCTCCTGTGCCTTGTATCGTAGATACTTAAATCCATCACAGGCCCCTGCTTTTAAGAACATTTTATGAAGCGGATGAATAGTACAAGGATACTGAAAACAGGGTGAAGAGAATATGATTTCTGATTTTGAAAGGTTGCAATACTATTCTGGATCCAGGGTCATGTCTAGGGTATGAATGAACCCAGCTAGCTTCAACTCAGCCCTCTTTCCAAAGCACAACAAGTCCTGTATATTTTCTTCACTTTATTTAGGAAAGCAGCAATAAAAACAGGCACTTGTGGATAAGATGTTTGTGTTGGAAAGGTGTATCTCTGTGGATGCTTTGTAGTTAAGGGCAGGTGAAAAGAATTGGCCTTGCCATGGGGGTGTAACAGAGATGGGTGCTGTACTCACGGTCTCCAAAGTGGAAAAGGAAGTGCGGGGGAATGTGGGTAAAGGGAATAGTCTTGGGACAGACTATCTGGAAACAAACAGGGGGGAGGGCAGAATAGCCCATTCTGAGAAGAATCTCAGAGGTTGCTGTAGCAACTTACTGGCTACCTGCTCACAGGCAGAAAGGGCAACATATTGATACATCACCCAGGCACGGTGTGTGTGTGTGTGGAACAAATGCATGCAGCTGAACTTAAGGAGCTGACAAGCAGAAGGGGGGTCAAACAGAAATGTGATTCTTGTTCCATGACAAATACATCTCCAATTTGAGATAAACATTCAAGATTATTGCTTCAAAAGTGATGAGATGGCGAACCATTGTATGTGCTGTTTGCCAATTGCACCTGAGGTTTCATATTCTGATGATTAATAAGTACAGTAGCATGTTCCCAGGCAACCCCACTGCACAAAATACAGATCCATGAATGGTAGATAATTAGGTCGACAACCAGATTCCATGTTATCAGCCTCAGAGCCCTATGAGGAAGTAACTGTTTGCCATAAAACACGTCAGGGGTGATTCTAGAAAGTACACAGAATCGGCTATAATTTCCCATTCAAGTCAACAGGATTGTGATCAGCCGGCTTGGACCTTATGGAATCAGCCCTTTCGTGTAGGTAATTTGCTGTCTTTAGCTATTTGGAGGCTCAATAAAAGTTATGTTTTACTTTGGTGTTGTAACTGTAGATTGAGCCCTATTTACATCTTTCTTTTCAAGTATATTATTGAATAGGAGCTCTCTATTAGCTGGATCTGGGGGAGAGCTTTTCCCTTTGATTGATATGTTAATTCAGAGTCAGACAATGCTTCTCATTCCTTACGCAAAGTAGCTTAATGCAGCTTCAGTAAGAAGACATTTATTTGTAGCCTGTTCCTGTTATTATGAAGCCAGGACCCCCCAAGATTACTCACTGCAATTTACTGCCAACCAAGTATGTCCAATGCTCAGGAAAATGCTAGGATTTACAGAACATGATTTACACTGTGTGGTACACTCATTAGCAAATCTCTATTCTTGAAGGTTAGTATTTATTTCAAGATTAACACTTTTTCATTTTAATAAATTGTCAGCACTGTCCAGTATGACATTAAAAAAATATATATATATATATATATATATATATATATATATATATATATATATATATATAAAGCAGAAAATAGCCGTGTTAGTCCAGTTGCGATAGTGCAGAATAAATGAGTTCTCCAGTATTCGGTGATACCTTTTTATTGGACTAACAATTTATGTCATAGGACAAGCTTTCGAGAGTTATCCTCTCTTCTTCAGGTCATATATATATATATATATAAAACTTTTGAGTAGAAATTACATGTATCTCTTTTACAAAAGATAAAGAACCCCAATGCAAAATCTAACATGACATATCATATGGGTGAATACTCAATACTTAAGACTTCTTCATATTAGAGAGGTAAAGAGAACGATTGCCGAGATAGTGTTAGGACTTGCAGAAAGAGGGCACACTTAGACATGGTCTGCAAGCTTAGAATGCTTTGGAAAAAGGGTTTAACTAAGTGACCCCCACTTATGAGGAATGCACAGATAAGCATTTAACTATATGATTTGTCATGTTTGATGCAGCATTGGGGTTCTCTGTCACATACAGAATAGCACTCCTTTTGACATAAAACATATGGTGAGGTGGGTCTGGGTTTGAGCTTACAGGGGCTGTGTGTGTGTATCTCTTTTACAAGTTAACAAATGCAAGCATAAAGGACCACTTAGATTCAGACATCATTTCTTACCACTATATAGTGCTAGAAAGTAGTTATTGATGATAACCCTATTAGGCCTATCTATTAATCCTTTGATTGCCGGAGGGACTGTAGAACCAGAGTGTAGTCACATGACCACGTTTGAGAATGGTGACATCCCTTAACCCATTACGATTAAGCCTAGAGTGATCATCAAAATATAAATCATTTTAATGTCTTTTATTACTGATTATAGGCTAATGCAGTCAAATTCTGGGCATTATTGAAATTCCTGCCCTCTGATTGGTTAAAATTCCGGGCATTATCCAATCAGTAATGCCCGGAATTTTAGCTGCTTGCAAAGTGTTGATTTCAATGTGATTATTTCCAGTGTGTGTGTGTGTGTGTGTGTGTGTGTGTGTGTGTGTGTGTCAGTCAGCAGCAGCGTTTATGAGTGTAGCAGCAGCTGTGTGTATGTGTGTGCTGTGCTGTTGTGTTGTATGTGTGTGTTGCAGCAGTTTGTGTGTGTAGAGGTGCTGTGTTGTGTGTGTGTGTAGAGGTGATGTGGTGTATGTGTGTCAATGTCAGCAGCAGTGTTTATGGGTGTAGCAGCAGTGTGTGTGCTGTGCTATGCTGTTGTTTTGTATGTGTCTGTGTAGCAGCATCAGCAGCAGCAGCAGCAGCAGCAGAGTTTGTGTGTAGCAGCAGTTTGTGTTTGTATATAGAGCTGTTGTGTTGTGTGTTGAGCTGGTGTGTGTGTGTGTGTGTGTGTGTGTGTGTGTGTGTGTGTGTGTGTGTGTGTGTGTGTGTGTGTGTGTGTGTGTGTGTGTGTGTACACACAGAGGGGGCGGCAGTGTGTGGATATAGATATCTGCAGTGTAAGCATATATAGAGGTGGTTTCATGTATATACCATTTTATTTTAATTAAAAAATCTATTTAACTATACAAAAGTGTCTATTATTTATGAAATAAGCCTACATTTAGCCTATAATAGTAATAATCCCCTCAGAACAGGGCATTACTGGCCAATAATGCCCTGGCTGGGTTAAAGTCCCAGCCAGGGCATTATTGGCCAGTAATGCCCTGTTCTTCGGGGATTATTACTTAAATATAATAGAGGTGACGCAAAGTAGAAACATTTTATGTTAACATTGCCAAATTTTAAGATATTATCCCATACTCAAAAATCATATATCCTTTACTTGAGAAACCTGAAGTCATTTTTAGCAAAACACCCAATTTAAAGAGCAGATTTGCCCCCGCCTACTTTAAGAAGAAAAAGACTGACAACAATCCCAGCTGGCTCAGTAGACCTAAAGGTTTTTTGGGTTGCATTATGTGCAAGACATGTACCCATAAGGACCAGGATAAATTGAAATTCATCTCTAATCATACTGGAGACGTATTTTATATAGAGTTACATTAACTGCAAATATACATTTGTGGTTTAATCGCCCGACTTCAACTGATCCCATTCTGCAGCGAAGAGGTGCTTGATGGTAAAAAGGAGTACTGCAGGGATTCTCAAGAGGTTTTTCAGGGGTTCTCAAGCTCCCCCAACAAGTCTGATTTTCAGGATATCCCTGCTTCACCACAGGTGGCTCAATCACTCCCTGCTTGAGTACAGATGGCTCAATCAGAGGCTCAGTCTTCGAATGAGCCACCTGTGCTGAAGCAGGGATATCCTGAAAACCTGACCTGTTGGGGGATCTTGATGACTGTAGTTGAGAACCCCTGGAGTACTGTGTACAGGCTATATTCCTCAAACTGGCATGATTCTAGGGTTAAATACAAATGCCACTACAGTGGAATTTTGGACAATTACACTTCTGAATATAATAAGCTTTTTAAGTTGCACCGATTCATCTGCGTGTGGACAGAAATACTTGTCAGTGTTGGATCAGTATATTGAATATTGCATATATTAGTTTTCTCTTTTTCTTTGAGTTTTTTTTCTTCTATCTTTTTAAGTTTTCTAATACGTTATTATTGAAGATTTGTCCTATTGCTTGCCATTACCCGCATAGCGGATGGAAGAGTTGTAACGTGTGCATGAGTGTCTGTAATATCAAGATAAATACACGGATAGATAAATACAAGATAAATACAAACATGTCTAGCACAATTAACAAACACCCCAGTAGCATTGTTAACAAGGCTCAGTTGCACTTACTGTATTTCTATTCCGTTGTAAAAATGGCATTGTACTTCTAGAGAGAGATTTCAAAGACACTGTAATTAAAATGTGTGTAAATTAAACACACACTTGGAGTGCACATTATGTGGTAAATTAGTACAGAAAAGCACAGATAAATGTACATCTTTTGGGTTATCCCGGACCCCATGATGTGACGGGTATTATTGACCTTTGTACAATTATTTAAACCCTGTAGCAATTCTCAGCGTATGTCAGTGTTCTGTTATTAGACAAGTTTAATTGGGATCTATCCTGCTGCTCCTAACAAGTATTTAATTAACTTCCAGGCAGGATAATTAGCTTTAGATTGTGGCTGATTTTCTGCCTCACCTTCTGTTGACACTTGGCCTACAGTACAGTACATCAGCCTACTCTACTGACAGTGTAATGGATAGGATCTCTGAAAAGCCAAATGTCAAGCCTGATTGGTCTAATAAAAAAAAAAGAAGATAAAATACATAATAATTACTATCAGGTCATGGTCCGAAAAGGCATCAAAGGCCACAGATCAGACAGACAGAACAAAAGCCTGTAAACTGGAAAGGATGGAAGAATAATTAAACAGGATCCATCCGTCTGTAAAAAAACAAAAACAAAAACGAATGACACAGAGACACTACAAAGCACCGAAATAAAGACACAGCAACACATAAAAAAGTGAGTCTGTTTGTTGAATGCTGCACCATAACAAATACATACACAAGAACACAGAGATAGCCATGTGCTAAATGCATGAATTGTAAAGTAGTATAACTGGGATTTTACTAGTTTACTGCTAGAGATGTGTGAACTGTTAGCAAAAGTTTGCAAACTCTCAAAAATGTGCTGTTTTTTAAGAACAAACTGATGCTTGACTGAAAAATGTGCAGGTTCATATTGCTCTGACTAATGTGCATGTCTAATTGGTCATGTGATCTTTTTTTTTTTTTTTTTTTAACGAACAACAAATATAAAAAATGTAAACACAGAATTGTTCTACCAATTTTTTGACTCCCCACACACATTTAACAAAAATGTGGAAATTACCTAAAAATTTGCCCAATTGTTTGCCCAAAATGTGAGGACTAAAACCCAAAGAGTTTGCACATCTCTAATTACTGCATAGTGGGGGGTATGTTTGAATAGTCAGAAATGGTTATTATGGTGTAAAAGTGATGCTCGGATTGAATTTCATGTTACATCAATGTACAGTATCATCGAGCTTTGCATGAATTTTGCATTACTGACTGATTTGAGAAGTGAATGTAAGAGCGCTTAAGGCCATATTTGCCAGTCAGTGTTATCCACCCCCAAAAAACACCTTGCAGCTCATGCACTTGAATAGGTCAGGAAGTGAAATATGTCTTATGGAATGGTAGTACTTAGGATTGTAAATGTGTGCCTCAGTGAGGAGTTACATGCTGCTGTTTGTATTGAAAAACAAATTTGAGAACTGAACTAAGGCAAGTTTTCACATTTCTACCTATTTTGTATAGGAAAAGTTTGACAGATCTGAAGTGTCATTACTCTCTATTCTTAGGCCTGGGACCCGCTGCGCCCGGCGGCGCGGGCGGCTGCACGGGCTTTCCCCACCAGCAGGGGAATCCTCCCAAGCCGGTCCCGGTCCCCCCTGGCTGCACAGCTTACTACACGCTTTGACGCGTCAGCCGCTACGGGATACAAGAGAATTGTAATCCCAAGCGGGAACGAGTCACGTGGTGTGGCTGTGAGCAAATGAGGAGAGGAAGCTTCGGGAGGAGGAGAGGCTTCGGGGAGCGGGGAGGAGTGTGGAGGGAAAGCAGCATGAGTGCCTGTCTGTGTTTGTGTATGTGTGTGTCTGAGTGCCTATCTGTGTTTGTGTATGTGTGTGCCTGAGTGCGTGAGTGCCTGCCTCTGTGTGTGTGTGTGTGTGTATGTGTGTATGAGTGCCTGCCTGCGTGCGTGTGTGTGTGCGTGTGTGTGTGTGTGAGAGAGTGCCTGCGTGTATTTATGAGTGCCAGCCCGAGCCCGTGGAGGGAGGGAGGGGGGGGGAGAGTAGCCACGCCCCCCCTCCCGCTCAAGCCTCCCACTCCCGCCCACATCCCGCTCTGGCTCCTGCTCCCTACAGACAGCATATCGCGGTCTGTGTATGTCAGCGCCCCGCCTGTCTGCAGTGCGGGAGCACTGACGGAGGGAGCGGGGCCTTAGCCTTATGTAGCCCTGTTTCCTAATGAATACAGTGCGCTACCAATGCTGTTCAACCTGTTGGCTCGCAGGGCCTAAGCCTCCACCATGGAGAGTCTGGGGCAACACATATGAATACAAATAACCTTTTACCAAGTGCAGCGCCTCCACCTGTGATGGCTCCCAGCAGAGTGGAAGTTGTTCCTCACAGGACAATAATACCATACCACGCACACAGCATATAAAACAACCAATGAATTTACTAATAGCAACCATAACTTTGCAGGTCATAAACAGGTGTCCCTCTGTATAGGAGACACTATAATACGGCGTCTCACAGGACGCAACCACTTCACCGTATACCCCCACCGTGTCTAGTTCCCCACACCACAATCCCACCCCCCAAAGTGAGGTATGTGTGTGTGACTGCGCAGCCACTATGTTCTGATGTTATAGTTGGTGCACTTGTGGATGTTACCTGCCGAGCGCTCCAGCGCTCGGGCCTGCCAACGGACTTCGCAAAGGATCCGACGACGGAGACACTCCAGGGATACCTTCCGGGGCGATCCAACCCGGTCGGCTGCTGCTGGGCTTGCAAAGGTCTGAGCCCAAACCTCTGTATGGTACCGCGGCAGTCTCTGGGTCTGACAACTCTCCTACTGATACTAAGGGCGGGTTCCTATCTTAGGGCCTTTCCCTACATCAGCTTCACTCACTGTGACTCAGGGACTAACTGGGCCGGGGGTATGTGGCCTAGTGTAGGGGCTACTTGCCTCCCTACACGCAGAGCTCCTTCTCCTTCCTCCTCCGGCTCGGCTCTGCCAGCGTGCTCCCCTGCGCAACCTCCTAACTCTTCCTCCCGTGAATCCGCCCGCCCTATTGGCTCCCTGGCGTCACCTGGTCTCGCTAAGGGTCCTGGGACTCGTAGTCCCGTGAGCTGCACCCTATCGGATTGCCTCCTGTTTCGTGTGCTCTCGCAACCCCTTGCTGCACATGCGCGACCTTCGCTCCATCACCCCCTCCACGGGCTCCCTGCGCATGTGCGAATATCCAACATGGCGGCGCCCTATCGCTCGGGTCACTGTGGAGCCTCCGGTGCACCGGAGCACTCCATACACTTGCTGCAACCTTCCCTATTCTCCCAGTAAATGGAGATAGGGTGAGCCTGGGGGACCTGGCTACACTTAAAAGAATGGGCCATTACCCCATGCCAAGCACTGTGCCGCAGATGGCCAACTCTTGCCAGGCTGTGCTCTGCGGCAGCTGATAGAATTGGCTGCATCTGCGCGTGTTCATTGTTAATTTATTATGTACTAAATGTTTAAAACATTGTATGTGAATTATATCTTTTATGAATAACTCATCACATTTTAAGTTATGGTGGGTGAAAAAGGCAACATGAAACCTCCACCGTATAGCACATAGCAAATAAAAAGATCACTTGTGAGCACATTCACATGTCGCCCTGTCTAAGGCCTGTGAATGTGCTCACAAGTGATCTTTTTACTTGCGATATGTTATGAATAAGATAGACCTACCATATTGTAGGGTGTGACCATGGTTACACATGTTCCAAGTTATGATGATAACAACCCCCCCCCCTCCCCCGCTCGGCCCCTGCGTCAAATGAGACGCGGTCATGTGACGTCCCGTGGCCATTTTACGCCAGGTTACCATGACGACACATCACTGGAAAGGAAGGGAAGTATGTTATACAGGCCTCGTGCTCTCTCCCGGCATTTAATTTAAATGCCTGGGGGGAGAGCATGGGACCTCTATAGCTGCCGCCACACCCCCAGAAAATCTAGCGGCCCCCCAGTTTGTGCACCCCTGTCGTAACTGATGTATAAAAGCAAAAATCCCATTGCTTTTATTTGGGTTTGTTTTCTTTATTAGTTATGTCTTTACTATATAAATAAAATGATCAGAGTAATATATCGGCATATAGGGAGCATAAGGAAAAGTTGAATGCACTATTTTCTACTTGTGTTTATGTAAAATGTTAAATAAAAGGGAGGCCCACAGTCCATAGGGATAAAAGTGACATCTCTACATTGCCTGTCTGTTCCAAGAAACCTTGTCTGCTATGTAATCAATTATTGACATTGGATAATGTAGAGTAAACAAAAAGTCAACTAAAGTTAGCCTTTTGATTCACCAAATAATGATTTTCATTGCAACCTCTAGCTTTCACTACCATCTTAACAACAATGGCAAATGTTCCCACTACAATTTGAAGGGGAAAAAAAAAAAAATAAGAAAAGTTTGCAGAACTTTTTGTTGTCATCTTCATCATCATCCTTTAATTGTTAAGTAAATACAGACCTCCACTTAAAGAGGCAATGCAATACTTTACAGACAGTTTTAGAACAACTATAATTAAATTCAATTAATTTGTTACACAAGAGACAGCCAGGAGAAAACCCCACCAAAGAAACAGTTCAAATAATAAATGGTTACATTAAATGAACAAAGGTTATACACATTTAGTTTACAAATATTTAAATGCAGAATCAGAGATATGATTATGGGCATAAGTAACATTTACAGAGAAGATTAAAATTGTGTTAGAAGAGGTTGGAAAGACCTTCAATGTGTCAGAAGAGTATATGCCTCAAGGAGCTTACAATATATAGGCAGGGTAAGTAGGCTTTGGGTACAAGGTATGAGAGGGTTGGTGAATATTGGAAGCAATAGAAAAGCTGTAACATTACTAAACAGCAGTGAACGGCAGCAAACGGCGACACCTGTTTGGCTGTCACCTTTGGGGCGACGGAGGTGTTATGTCCCAGAGATTGTTTGTGGAAATTAAAAAAGCATCATGGCAACACACAGTAAGTAATTCAGACATGCAAAGGGAAGGGCTGATGTACTCTGGGGCAATGAGATCAGCGTTACAGCAAAAGGAACATATTAAACAAGAAAGGGCGCAAAAGAGAAAAAAACAATAAGTCTTAGTTCAATAAAATGTATAAAAAAAGACCAAATGACACTTAAATAATAAAATAGGATCATATAGATCCAATCATCCTCAAAAAAACTACCACGAGGAACAGATAAGGAACAGATGGAAAAAAATCCCACAGGCTCACAGTCCAGAATCCGATTCACCCAGCAAGATGTTAAATGTTGTGAATAGGGTAGAGGTTGGAGATTATGTCCTCGAGGAGATAGGGGGATTGCGGTAGCTGCAGGACATCCGTTGTCACGTGGCTACGTGATGACCTCACCTCAACGCGTTTCCCGTTATATGACTCTTCATCAGGGTGGATGCCTGTGGGATTTTTTTCATCTGTCCCTTACCTGTTCCCCGTGGCAGTTTCCTTATGGATGCGTGGATGATTGGAGCTATATGATCCTATTTTATTATGCAAGTATTATTTAGTCTTTTTTATACATTTTATTGAATTAAGACTTATTTTGTTTTTCTCTTTTGCGCCCTTTTTTGTTTTATTTGTTCCGGTCTAACCCCCGGCCAATCACAAAAGAATAGGAGCAGCAGAGGGATAACCACCAAATTTTGGAATCAAAGGGGACTGTTTTGGGACAGCGCGCACTGTATCTCTTTTTACAGCAAAAGGAAACAGGTTTTTGGGGGTGCTTAAACACAATTACATGACCCAAATTATTGAGGAACCAACCAGGAGAGGGGCAACACTGAATTTGGTAATATCAAACAATGTATAAGTAATAACAAATATTCAAGTCCTGGAACATTTGGGTAACAGTGATCATAACATGGTCTCATTTGAAATAAATGATCAAAAAACAGATTACTCGGGTTCAACAAAGACCTTAAACTTTAGAAAGGCAGATTTGAATAAACTGAGGACTAATCTACAAGGAATACAATGGAATTATGTTTTTGAAGGGAAAAATGTAGAAGATAAATGGGCAATCTTTAAAATATTGTTAGAAAAGCACACTTATCAGTGTATAACCTTGGGTAATAAGTAGAAAGAAACAAGTCAAAAACCAATGTGGCTAAATAAACAGGTAGGGGAGAAAATGGAAAAGAAGAGGCAGGCGTTTAGATATTTGAAAAAAAACTAACAATAGCGCTCTAACACACCCTAAATGTGACAATATACAATTCAACCACATATGTGTAAATAATAAAGCAATGTGATAATAATAACAATCAAGTGATCTAAAGAAAAAATTAAGAAACTTAGAAACAAACTGCAACCCTTGATAAAGACTGTTCCACTCGTTTTGCACCAGGTGATCCTCCAACAAATCAGGGGAGCTCGTCTCGTAGTTCTGAAATAAAGAAACACTACATAGTGTAATACTGTTGTGAATAAATTTGTGCAAACAAAGCTCAAAAATGACTACTCACAATAAAGCAGTCAAATTCAGGCAGTCATCCAAATTAAGGGGTGGATGTTCCCTGTGTATACAGCAGCCACCAGCCCCCAACCTCCAAGGAGAAAAAAAGAAGAAAGGAGACCATATAGTGCAGATGGTATTTAGTATTAAAAGGGATTAAAAAAATGCAGGCTTACACTTCATATGATCGAGGTAGGCAGTATGATATTATAGGTAGTGGGTGCTCATCTGGTCGCGATCCTTTTGAGTTCCTCACTATCCTCTGCTCCACCGCAATACTCTCGCGTCCACGCCAGGCACTCCCTTTGCGTCACTTCCGGTTGTTAAGCGAACTTCCGGATCTGATGACAGGGGTGGACCTCAGTTGTTCTTTCTCTTTGGTATGGGCTGAAACACTCTACATGTTTCGCCGTTGTTACGGCTTCATCAGGAGTGTCTGTTGGCTGCTAAACTGGGTTTTAAATACTCTAAGGCCCTCCCTCTCTGTAACATTCTATTGGCCAAACAATTATGACTCACAGGCAAACAGAGATAGTGGGCGTTGATTAGGTGCATACACCTCCATTCATTTAAACAAGGGGCATTGTTTACATACATTTTTGCCTAAATCGGCACATATGATAAAAACAACCACTTTTTATGATTCCAAAAGGAGGTACAATTTATGCAAATAATAGCCTAATGTGTCTTATAAAAACAGCATAATAAATTATATAAAATTTATAAAAAATTGTTAAAATGATAAAAACTCAAACCTAAATCTAACTTTATTTTTAACTTCATTAACGACGATAGTGGTATTTCTCAAAAAAAAGGAGACATAAAAGAAAACATAATTAATATAATATCACACATAATGTATATTTATAACATCATAAGAAATCTTTATATATCAATCCTTAAAGAAACACTCCCAATTCAATATCCACATTGAGCCCCCCTGGAGTTAGGGTTTGCAATGTGAAAATCCAATAGGTTTCTCTTTTTGTTAACTTGACATTGCGATCCCCTCCCCTCCAATGGGGTAAAACTTTTTCTAGGACCGTAAATGTCAACCCTGTGGGATTTCCTTGATGGTACTTAATGAAATGTTCTGACAGGAGATGTGTATTAACCCCTCGCCTGATGTTTCCTAAATGTCCTAAAATTCTAATTCATACATCTCTCAAGGCTTTCCCTATGTACTGTAATCCACAGGGACATGTGATCATGTAAATTACATGATCAGTTCTACAGGTGACATGTTGTTTTATATGATATTTTTCTTTTGTCACATGGGAAGTAAATGTGAATTTCTCCATTGCCCTGTGTTTACAAGCTTTGCAAACTGTACATCCATAAAAACCTTTCACTTTCGGTAACCAATTGTTTTCTATGTTCTCTTTTATTTTAGGTAGCGTGCTGGGAGCCAAAAGATTCTTCAAGCTATTGGCCTTTCGGAATATAACTGTAGGCACTTCAGGAACTATGGAATGGAACCAGGGGAGCGTCAATACCTGAAAAAATATATACAAACTACCATAGTGCATACTGTATATAAAACAACATATAAACGGTAGGGCTCCAAGGAGCAACAGGGTGCTGGATTAGGGAATATAGTCCATAAACAGCATATAATTAGGGAGAATAGTATTCCAGAAGAGAGACAACAGAGCCAAGGATAAAAAAGCCAAATCAAATTTATCCGGAAATAGTAAAATTCAAGGCTTACAAGATACCAGATTCAAACAGGCGTGGGTAACAGGTTTAAAGATGGAACGCCGAGTCGCGACCTCGTGGACCTCCTGCACGTCTGACTTCTCCACCGGTATCTCCTGTACTGCAGACTGGATGCCGATACGTCACTTCCGGGTTTCACGGAACAGTTGGCGCCAACGGAACATCAGCTGGAGACTGTCTCCCTCAGGATGGCACGTTGAGGGTTACGCTCTACGCGTTTCGCCGTATAGGGTGGACGGCTTCGTCAGGAGTGACGTAGACCCATGGGAGGATACTATATATACCCTTCCCAATTAAAGTGACCTTTCTCCCCATAGGTCACAACGTATGATGGTCTAATTAGTTGGGTAAATCATTTACACTCACCGCTATAACAGATCTCATCAGAGTTTTATACAGATATATTAAAATACAATTTATTCTTTAATACAATATATAACAATAAAAACCATATTTTTACTCAGAACTAAAAATATATAACAAATGGTAAAACACATCTAACTCAATAGAATTAATAAAACAATCTCCACATATTTCTCTAATTAGGAAAACGTCGATTGATGTATCTCCAAGGGAAAGAAAAAGAAAAAGAAAAACACAATGAGTGTTACTTACAACAGTATATATAATCTATCGAATTCTTTACTCTTTAGTGTACATTTCATTAGTAAGTTTTTGTATATACAAACTTATACTTATAATTAATGTACATCATTCATAGAAAAGCATTTAATTCGAAGTCCACATTAAGTCCCAGTGGAACAAGTGTTTTTAGGGTGAAAATCCAGAAACTCTCTCTCTTTTTCAGAGAGATGATTCTGTTCCCACCTCTCCAGTGTGGTAACACCTGTTCTAATACAGTAAACTTAAGACCTGATGTGTCTCCGTTATGCTTTTGAATAAAATGATTAGACAGAAAGTGTGTTGTAATACCTCGTCTTATATTCCCAATATGTTCAAGTGGGTCGTTAGTCAATGCAGAAATGCCTTAAACGTGCCTCAAACTAGCCCAGAACATACCCAGCACATACCCAGAATGTAACCCGGCTAGTTTACGGCAAATGTTAGAATAAACATTGACTCTACTGTAACTGCACAGATTTAAATGTCTTTGAGGAACAATCCAAGATATTGGAAAATAGATTCTTGGATAGAAAGTACAATCCGGACAATTTAAAAACAGCCTTGACAAAAGCACGAAACCTCAGTAGGGAAAATTTATTACACACAGACAGGAATATTGAAAAAACATCTAATAAAAACAATAAGGACAAATTCAGATTTTCTTTTTTGACAAATTTTAACAGAGATTCATATAAAATTGCCAACCTCATAAGAAAACATTGGCACATTATTCGGAATGATGCACTATTAGGTAACATAGTTCCTGAAGTGCCTACAGTTATAATCCGAAAGGCCAATAGCTTGAAGAATCTTTTGGCTCCCAGCACGCTACCTAAAATAAAAGAGAACATAGAAAACAATTGGTTACCGAAAGTGAAAGGTTTTTATGGATGTACAGTTTGCAAAGCTTGTAAACACAGGACAATGGAGAAATTCACATTTACTTCCCATGTGACAAAAGAAAAATATCATATAAAACAACATGTCACCTGTAGAACTGATCATGTAATTTACATGATCACATGTCCCTGTGGATTACAGTACATAGGGAAAGCCTTGAGAGATGTACGAATTAGAATTTTAGGACATTTAGGAAACATCAGGCGAGGGGTTAATACACATCTCCTGTCAGAACATTTCATTAAGTACCATCAAGGAAATCCCACAGGGTTGACATTTACGGTCCTAGAAAAAGTTTTACCCCATTGGAGGGGAGGGGATCGCAATGTCCAGTTAACAAAAAGAGAAACCTATTGGATTTTCACATTGAAAACCCTAACTCCAGGGGGGCTCAATGTGGATATTGAATTGGGAGTGTTTCTTTAAGGATTGATATATAAAGATTTCTTATGATGTTATAAATATACATTATATGTGATATTATATTAATTATGTTTTCTTTTATGTCTCCTTTTTTTGAGAAATACCACTATCGTCGTTAATGAAGTTAAAAGTAAAGTTAGATTTAGGTTTGAGTTTTTATCATTTTAACAATTTTTTATAAATTTTATATAATTTATTATGCTGTTTTTATATGCCACATTAGGCTATTATTTGTATAAATTGTACCTCCTTTTGGAATCATAAAAAGTGGTTGTTTTTATCATATGTGCCGATTTAGGCAAAAATGTATGTAAACAATGCCCCTTTTTTAAATGAATGGAGGTGTATGCACCTAATCAACGCCCACTATCTCTGTTTGCCTGTGAGTCATAATTGTTTGGCCAATAGAATGTTACAGAGAGGGAGGGCCTTAGAGTATTTAAAACCCAGTTTAGCAGCCAACAGACACTCCTGATGAAGCTGTAACAACGGCGAAACATGTAGAGTGTTTCAGCCCATACCAAAGAGGAAGAACAACTGAGGTCCACCCCTGTCATCAGATCCGGAAGTTCACTTAACAACCGGAAGTGACTCAAAGGGAGTGCCTGGCGTGGACGCGAGAGTATTGCGGTGGAGCAGAGGATAGTGAGGAACTCAAAAGGATCGCGACCAGATGAGCACCCACTACCTATAATATCATACTGCCTACCTCGATCATATGAAGTGTAAGCCTGCATTTTTTTAATCCCTTTTAATACTAAATACCATCTGCACTATATGGTCTCTTTTCTTCTTTTTTTCTCCTTGGAGGTTGGGGGCTGGTGGCTGCTGTATACACAGGGAACATCCACCCCTTAAGTTGAATGACTGCCTGAATTTGACTGCTTTATTGTGTGTAGTCATTTTTGAGCTTTGTTTGCACAAATTTATTCACAACAGTATTACACTATGTAGTGTTTCTTTATTTCATAACTACGAGACGAGCTCCCCTGATTTGTTGGAGGATCACCTGGTTTAGATATTTGAAGTCAGAAGGGACGGAGGCATCATATCAGAATTATAAGGAATGTTACAAAAATTGCAAAAGAGCAATCAAATTAGCAAAAATGGATAATGAAAAAAAGATTGCAACAGAAAGTAAGATCAACACCAAAAAGTTGTATTTTAGATACAAAATGGGATATAGACATCCAGTGGAGTACGCTCCTAGTCAACTGCCGCTGTTTTTTTTTTTTTAAACATTCTTTTTTTTATTGGTTTTTGTATACATACATTGGAGAAATAAACATAATGTCAACTTTTGCAGTATGCACACAAATAAACTCCCTTTGTGGGACATACAACACTAAACAGACGACGTGATGGGGAAACGAAAAGACACCACAGACACTCGGACATGACTACATCGGAGAGTGGGGGAGGGGGAGGGTTGGGAGAGGGGGGGGGGGGGGGGAGAAGGAGGGGAGGGGGGGATAGGCGATGAATCTTCATCCTTTGTCCTTCCATCCGACGCTCGTGGCGGACTGCCACTGCAGTGGTACGGCACCACCCACTCGGCTGGAGTTGTACTGCCTCTGCCACATTATTGCTACCTGTGGGATCCCTACGTCCATGCCGTCCGACTCGTCACACTCCCAGGCACCCCTCATAGGAGAACTCACTTCCTTTAAATTATAGCCATATTGTGGTATCGTTCACCCCCTGGATGTCCGTCTGTGCCAACCAGGGCAGCCAGACTTTTTGGAATTTGTCGCCGGAGTCATTGATTAGGCTCGTTAATTTTTCCATTCAACTGCCGCTGTTTTTATATCCTAGAGGACAATGCCCCCCAAATCCTACAGCTCCCCGAAGCCTCACCCGGTGGGAGTCCACTCATATACCTCAAGCACAGTGTCAGAACAGAGGCACCTAGTGTCATCCCTAGCGTGGAAGAGTGTCCCTCCCCCAGGGAGCCCTAGCCAGAGCGAAGCTGGCAGCCGATGGTCCGGACAGAGCCACCACCGTACCAGCAGTTCACAGTGTCAGAAAAGGTTGGACATCTTTTTAGAAAGGGAATATACCAAATAAGTAGACATGGGATGGATTTTGATCCAGAGAGTATTCTGATTGCCAATTCTTGGAGTCAGGAAGGAATTGATTTTTCCCCTTATGTGATATTATTGGATGATATGTCACTGGGGTTTTTGTTTGCCTTCCTCTGTATCTATATACTGTAAGTATGGATATAGGTTAAAGTATCTGTCGTCTCAATTTGGCATATGTTGAACTTGAAGGACGTATGTCTTTTTTAACCTCATCTATTAAGTAACTATGTAATTATTTAAAGTCACATACAGTATCTCTATTCATGGACTTCCCATCTCTCTATATTTAAAGTACTTAGACGAGAAGTTGGACTGTCATTTTATACGCAATGAAAAGGACACATGTACAATGTGTTCAGGATTATGAATTACCTCACTTTTCTTAATATCTTAAGACTTTCAATATATCATTTCATTTTTTTCCCCCCTTAAATTATATTATAGATATTTCAGATATGTTGTGACTCATTCATGTTGTCTTGTTATTGGATCAACCCAGCAACCTGTTCAAATGACAGTTATAAATTAACTTCTGAATGGCACACCACAACACTGTGATACTAAAAGAAATGACATACTGCCTTTTGTGCTGCTCCTCTAATCTTTCTAACTTGCATAACCTTCCGACATTGCCTGACATTGAAGAGAAGGAAAGTGCCACGCTTTTCTTTATCGACAAGAAGTCAGACAGATAACAACCCCGTTTTTAACCTCTTGAGTACTGGAGAAGTTTCTTCACAGCCATTAAAGAAATAAGTAAGTCCTAATATTCTTCAGCTGAGAACCTAGCAATTTGCTGTCAAAACGACAGCTAATATAGACAGTATTAACACTTAAAAAGTGTCAGCTAAAAAGATTGTTTGACATCTTGCATCATTCTGATAGCTGTGTAGTTCTCATCTTCCTGACAAATGATTTTCCAATCTTCTCCTGTGTATCAGGCCTCACCAGTCAAACTAACGGAAAATACAGTTTCACCTTTTTGTATAGAATTCTATTGTATTTAAAATAGAAGTTCTAAGTTTAATAATGCATTGGGGAAATGATAAATAGAAATGTGTATAGAATGTTTCCAGTTTAAGGTGACGGGCTAAAGATTTGTGGTGTAGAGCTCCAGTGAGAAACTCGCACTACAAGAAAAATTGGATTGAGACGGCAGTGGGGTTAATTTGACAGATAAAGATCTAAACCTGTAATACATTTTTTTTTATTTTATTGTTTTAATTTATTATGCTACATCTTGGTACTTTTTATGCAAAAGTAAATATGTTTAAATATCTAAAAATCTAAAAAAATAATAGTTACTAAAGCTCCTGATTTGCTGCCCAACATTTTTGCCTTGATCCCTAAAAGATGCAGCTTCTTATTTTCAAAGAGGAGGAATGTTAAAATTCAGCATATTTGTTTCCTTGCAGATAGTGGATCTGTAAAGTTTCAACTTCTCATTTTTTTTAAAATGCAGCACGTGTAACACGTAATAGGCAGATTGTTTCAATGGGAAAGGTTTACACTTCCAAATATCCTCTCCCCTTTATTGTATAATATCTGCAATTTAAAGAAAGCAGGGAGAGATATGCAATTATTCTAGAGTTACAGTAGCAATTGTGGATGTACCAGCACCCAATTACTCACTCTGAAAACCAGCAGTTACCAGTTACAGAAATAACTGCAGGTACTTCTACATAACTTTTATAAAGATGTCGTTTAAATGCATGCTTGGTGCAAATGCATTATTCCATAAGCTCATTCTTATGTGTAGCTGAAGCAAATGCAGCAGAAATTATACAGTGTGTAAGAAGACACTCTCTTTAACCATTTCATTACAAGAGACTGATTGATGTGGTAGGAAATTATAAAAAAATAATAGCACCGATTATCTACACATTTTTTAAAGAACAGTAAGTACAGTACATAGAAATCCCTTGGCTTGCCAGGATATTGTTTCAGCTTTATCTTTGGATCATTGAATTTTGTAAAAAAAAAATTAAAAATGATTTTATCATTCTGACTACTGATACCGTGTTATTTTTTAATACACCTAAAGAGCTTTAAGTACCTCATTTGGAATTGTCACTTTTAAATAGCGGATAACATAATTTAATTATACATTGATGTCAGTTTCCGAAGGTCAAAATAGACGGAAAAAACAAAGGGATCTATTTGTTTTCAACAATGGATTTGAAATGTTTATCCTGATCCCACACTTAATTGATGCTCAAGCTGTTTTTATTTAGCAACAATTCCGTTGTAAAAATAAATTCTCTTTTACTATTTAGTTACAAGAGTTATGGCCAATATTGGACCTTTCTAAGTCAGCTGAAATCACTGAAACTTTACAACAATAATCCTGCACACTAAGGGGTTTATTTTATATCCGCCAAAGAGGCCGATCGGCCTTCGCACAAAAATAGCCCAACTTGTCAGTTCTGCGGATATAGAAAAAAAACCTCAAGGTGGATCAACAGTTAAAAGTCCAGCAACTATCACCATGGAGCAAACAAAGGGCTACAACCTTCAAAATATTCCAAATGACAAAATATTCCAAAATGTATTAAAAAATATTAGCACCTGAAAAACCTATGACAACAAAGTAAAGATGTAAGTATTATTGCCATCTGTAAAATGCATCTAGTCTTAAGAAATTCCTGCCTATGTACAGTATACACCTTGAAATATAGCATACATGCCTGACCAATCTATATCCATTGAAAATATAAATAATATTATTTTGAATAATATAAATAGTATATGTTGTTCACATAATTAAGTTCATCAAGAAGGAACAATTGTGCTCCCTCTTACATTAACATGAAATCTTGGGTTCCTCTATATCTACAGTACTACTGTATATGTATACCCTTATGCTACAGATACAAATCATCATTCACACTAGTGACCATAAAGGAAAAAAATCATTTTATTGACAATGATTGGTGTTTTTTGGGATTAAAGTTACTTGATCCTGGGATCCCTAATAAGGTTACACAATGCTCCAAAAATAATATTTAGACCCCAAGGGCCAAATACATTGAATTTCGATAACCTAAAAAGGTGCTTTTATTTCCAAAAATACAAAAACAAATGCATCTATTAGCATGCAGTACCATTGCACCGCAAGAAATAGGTTAAACTTTATCTCATGTGATAACCAATAGTGCATCTAGTAAAAATTGTCCCAATAGCTCGTATTTTAGTAAAAATATGCATTATTAAAATTTTTGATAAATATCAAAAGGGGGTGAACTGATGATTTTTAGTTAAAAATGTATCACCTAGTTGAAGCTGGCATTAGCCCTGTCTTTCCTATGTATATAATGGCCAATAAACAGACTATTATATACATAGGGCAGATACTGTAAGCTAAAACACCCTGAAATAGTTATTAAAAAAACATTAAAGTAAATATTAACCCCTAAGTAGCCCACTGGCAACTAGTCATTGTTTTCTAGATCGGGTCGCCGAAGCTCCGTTGTGCACTCGACAGCGGGGGACACCATCTTGGATGGTTGCACATACGGTGTGAGCCTCGCGCGCATGCGCTATACCCAGCTATTATGGCAGCCATTAGCTAGGCTACACATGGGATTTCGAGTCCCAGCAGCCCCAGGGCTGCTTACCACATGTTGCAGCATAGCCAATACGGCTGCAGGGAAATGCTGAGGAGAGAAAGGTAAATTTGGCACGCTTAGGACCGCGCATCAGTCGGGAACAGGACAGCAAGGGGTGAAGTAAGGTCCAGGGAGAAGTGCTCCGCTGAACTAGGCCAGGTATCCAATTAGGTCCCGTCTAGACCCCGACCACCATTGAACTTTTTGTACTTTAGGGAAAGCCCCCAGATAGGGACTCTTTCCCATTAGTATAGTAGAGTTAGTGACAGTGCACCGGTGACAGACACCACGCTGTGAGCTGCGGCCTGTGGTCTGGGACCAGACCACAGGCATTCTTATAGACATTCAAGGAGACACACTCCAGCAGGAGCTCCCTCCAGAGGTGGTCGCCTGAGGACAAGTGCAAGAAAGGATCCAGCAGATCGCGGCATGGGACCAGTTGCAGTTCGGCGAATCCAACTGGCTTAACACCAGTAAGGTATCTAAAGTGCACCAATGGCCATACACAGTGGGTAGCGCTATTCCACACACTATTTGGGTGTGACTGGCTCTGTGGACACCATGGTGGATCGGAGCCCAGGGCACCTCAGTACTTTTGGTGTTCCATGGGGGTGGTGTTACAGTGGGGGCAATGCATTGTGTGGCCTTGCATGATAATGTGTTATACTGTGGGTGTACTGATATATATGGATTAGTGTTGATTGTGTTCATTAAATACTCTTGTTATATACCCTGTGTGTGTATTAACTGACTGTATAGGTTCCTGAGAGGGGTTATCCTGCTGCGCTAGGATCCCTTCCAGGTGGAGGCACTGTATCAAGAGAGACGCAATCACCCCAGGCTCCCAGTGGCGGAGGATTAGGCCTCCTGTATACTACAGTTAACAGGTACACAGCAAGCATAGTTCCCTTAGACACGGGGAAAGGGGGCTACGTTTGCAGGTGCTGCTGAGATTCAGACTTGTGATGCCCAATCTAAATTGTGCTAAACCAGATCAGAGAAGGAAACATGTCCCTACCATCCCTTCAGAGCATCCATGAGTGGGCGCTATGATGCAATGCATCTTCCAGTCACGTGTTCACCATTAGCCAGGTTCCAGTATCTCTACCCTTGCCTGACCTACGCGACACCCTGAGACAGATACCGGGGTTTACTAAAGCCTGTATTTTAGATGCAAAATGGGATACAGACATCCAGTGGAGTACACTCCTAGTCAACTGCCGCTGTTATATCCCAGAGGACAATGCCCCCCAAATCCTACAGCTCCCCGAAGCCTCACCCGGTGGGAGTCCACTCATATACCTCAAGCACAGCGTCAGAACAGAGGCACCTAGTGTCATCACTAGCGTGGAAGAGTGTCAGGTGCCCACATCTGTCCCTCCCCCAGGGAGCCCTAGCCAGAGTGAAGCTGGCAGCCGATGGTCCAGACAGAGCCACCACCGTACCAGTATTTCAGATGGGCTCAGTTACTCACGGGAGACCTGCAGCAGTTGACTGAGAAAATATGTCATCTGGCCCCAGTGCAACCCTATCGCAAGTTGAAAGCCTTCTCTGGGGTGCGGCCCACACCACTGGGAGAAGAGGCAATGAAGAGTGGCGAGACCATGCAGTACAAGTACTGCCAGAGTGGACGTGCACGGACGCTGTTAAGAGACAAAGAATCGTGAATGCCCAAGGCCTCCAACATTTTACGACTATATCGTGAGTGCCATGAAGAGGCTGAAGCTCAAGACCTGATCTGGGCTCTAACCAAAGCCTATGACCTGAAAGACGACCCCATTGTGTTGCTGGCCCAGTTCCATGCCTTCAAGCAAAAGGGAGGGGGAGGACTTGTCCGATTTTCTATGACGGCTGCAGCTGACTCTGTGGACCCTGTTTAACAAGAAGGACATCCGCACGGCAGAGCTGGATGATTATATAATCAGGCAATTCTTGCGGGGAGCTTCGCTCACACACCCCCTCATGGCCAGGATCTGCTGTATGCTCTCCAGCACACCTAGTTCCCTTAGACACGGGGAAAGGGGGCTACAGTGGTTTTGTGCATTAACCATAAAATAATATACCATTACCCAGTAATTTTTTTTTTTATTTAAAAATACTTGAATAATCTCGTTCATTACCTTATAGGAAGGTTTGATCACCCTCTTTGTTGAGACTGCCCCACCCTCGCTACCCTCACCCCCAATTAGACTAGTACCCAATATCTCTATTAGCCAAATGTGACTAATAGGGGTTTTGCGCATAAAAAAAAAACGTTTAAAAAGACATTAACATTATCACTGTGGATAACTAGGCCTTCTCAATGGGGGGGGGGGGGCAAGATTTCCACATTGATAATAAATGGTAACCTGGAATTAAAATAATTACACGAACAAATATAAAATATATTAATATCCCCCTTCATTACCTTAGTGGCTAACTGCTATGAAAATGAAGGGTTAACACGTCCCGCGACTCTCACCGAGAAGCCTAAGCAGCCTCACAGGGAAACAACCCCATCACTCCTCCATTTCATAGTAATGGGCAATAGTCCTATTAGGCAAATGTGCCTAACATTACTTTTGCCCATTGGAAAGAATTCAAAATAAAAAAAAGACATAATAAATAACATAATAAAATATAAGCAATTAAATCCATTTATGTTACGCCGTTGCTGCCCGCAGACCAGACCAGTCCCCTGTGCTAAAGGGGGAAGTAGGAATACACGCACCCGCAGCAAAGGGAGCGTGTCCGGAGTGTGGTGTTAAGTGTTGCCAGGCCAGATGTATGTAAGGTAGACAATACTTGCCGGTACCGGGTGTAGGAGTAGAATACTAGTTGCCTTGCCGAGGTAAGGGAGCGGAAAGATGAGGAGGGTCAAAGTCCAAGCCAAGATCGTGGGATGCCAGAGAACACGTAGTCCGAGGAGAGCCGAGGTCGGGAGCCAAAGGGGGTAGTCGTACGAGCCGTGTCAGAACCTGCAGAATCACCAAGAGAACACCAGACAACTTCCATACGAAAACCATGTTGAGTGATGAGAGAGGGCTCAGAGATGCCTGATAAGGCTGGGCTGACCAATCAGGGATGGGGGCGGATCAGGAGGACTGCAGGGATCCTTTCCGGATTGGTGCGGCTGATACAACCCAGGTGAGCACTGGTAGTACTCTGAATATGCCTGTGCGGCGTATGGGGGCGGAGCCTTACAGCAGGAATGGAAGCTGAAGAGCGGATGCTGGGCACATGCTCTGTAAGCTGCGTGTGCACACGACAAGCGTTGGAGGACGCAATTGTGCGCGCGGGATGGAGGGACCGCGCCTCCCACTGAGAAGGAGGGGGAGCAGCAGGACCGCCAAGGGGAGCGACCCTGCGGAGACAGAGGGGCTGACGGCCCGTGGAGGCAGGTATGCGAGGTTGCGTTGCGCGCCCTGAGTCTCCCTGAGGGTTGTCTGTGTGTTGCGGGGACGGCGCTGAGAAATCAGATTCCTAACAATTGATTGGCACTGTGCCTACTATGACCTCAACGGGGGCCTAGATAACCACATTGCCAATCAATGGACACCCTAAATAAATAAAAGTCTTGCTTACCATTGCAAGGATGAAGGCTTTCATCCTCCTCCTCCTCTCTCGCACCAGAGGATCCATCCAATAAAGGCCAGAAAAAAAAACGCAAATACATCCATGCCCGATGGCACAATAAAAACCCCCAATAAAATTCCACTGCGATGCAGAGGATGACGTCATCGATGCGGGACCGCAAGAGAAGTCGCACTGACGCAACGTGCATCATCATTGGCCCAGCGGATTAGGTGGTATGATATTTTTCTTAAAACAAACCGTAATCATAAAAACATTGACAAACAACAACAATTACGAAATAATAAAAAACAAGAATAGGAATTCTTCTGTACATAATATAAATGAATATATACTATGCAAACCCCTGAACAACTGCTATAGATAATAATCATATAGTACTAAATTTATATGAATATGATGGCATAACAAGTTGTAGCTTACACCACTTATAATTATGGTAATAACTATGCTAGTATATACATACTGTATGACAAAATGTGAGTCACAGTCAATAAAAGATTTGATAGGAAATGTTTGGTTAGAATTAGATGCCGAAAAACAAGATGATGGTTTCATCAAGTGACAGATCTTACAACCCCCACATCTGAAGGAGCCTTTGGTTGTAAAATTCTGAGTGGAAATTACAGGAGGTTTAACAATACTGGGGGACACTGATGTGGCTATAGTATTTGCTCATCTATAGATGAAGCATGGGCACTTGTCTATAATATTCATCAGGCTATAGTCCATCCATAAAAGGTCCCAATGTTTACGCATTATGTACTGAACCTGATCACTATTTCTATTAAATTGAGTTATAAACATTGGGATGTCGTCCATGTCTTCGTTCAGGATGTCCCTTTCATTTTATCAAATAGGGATTGTCTATCAATAGAGGCCACCTCCTCAAAGGCTAACTGTAAAGCCTCATGCTTATATCCGCTCTGTAGAAATTGTTGGGTCAGCTCCCCAGATTGACGCAGGAAATCCTCCTCAGTGGAGCAGTTCCTCCTCAGACTGAGGAACTGACCCTTGGGGATGCCTTTGATAACCGACCGTGGATAGCAGCTGTCTGCCGGAAGGAGTGTATTTCTTCAATTTTCTTTTCTGAAAACATTCGTATGGATGTCTTTATTGGTGTCAATAAAGAGTAGAAGGTCCAGGTAGTGAATGTGGTGATGGTGCAGATAATGAGTGAATTTTAAGTTGTAAGTATTTTGATTAATAAAATAAAAAAAATGCATCAAGTGTTAGTGAATCACCCTCCCAAATCATAATCAAGTCATCAATAAAGCGTTTATAGAAAATGATGTGTTTTCTGAAAGGATTAAGACACAGTTTTTTTGGCGCCAAAATTTGAAAACAAGACATAAGTGTTGGCACTATAGTTGGGGGTACTCTGGGCATCAAACCATACTCCTTGATACAGCACATTTGGTGTGAAACGCATATTAGGGTCCACACCTCCTTTTTTGTAATGCTGGTTGGGCAATAAATTATTTATTTTTTATATCACTTGTTTCCCAATTTCTCTGGGCAGTGCGCTGCTTTATGCATTTTTTGCATTTTCTTTGCTGTGGCAGGGGTGTGTGCAAGATTTATTTAGTCTATTTATGTTGCTTAATGTTGTATTTTAAATGGGCAAATGCACTATTATCCATATGTGGATAATAGTAATTTGGGCCATTATTGTACTGTATGTGTTAGGGGGTTGAGGAGGGAGGTGGGTGTATTTAGTTAAAAGTATGTTTTTTTGGGGCACAGGATTGGTACCGCAGGCAAGTGGGGACCCCCGGACACCTGCGGGGACCACCCGGTGATCCTGTGGGGCCCCCGGACACCCGCGGGATCACCCAAGGGCCATCACCGGCCTATAGTATAATTCCTGTGCAAAAAAAAACAATTGTCCCCAATAAACATGCTATTGTGCCTTAACCCCTTCATTGCCTTAGCGGCTAGCCACTAAGGTAATGAAGCTGCTTTAATGTATTTTTTTTAATAGTGTGTGGGAGCAGGGGTTTTCCTGAGCAGAACCCCTTTGATTTCTAGCTCAGGGACCCCCTGCTTCCTGTGTTACAGGCCCCGGTATGGGGCAACGGATGTCAGTCTCGCCGCCGTCTTTTAAAGCGTCCAAGTCGCATGACGTGTGACATAAATAATGGAGAAACCGGCACCCCATACCTGGGTCTGTAACTTGGGAAGCAGGGGGTCCTTTAGGCTGAAATCAATGCAGTTCAGCTCAGGAGACCCCTGGTCCCGCACAATATTAATAAAAATGATATTAAAGCAGCTTCATTACCATACCGGATTGCCTCTATGGTAATTAATTATTTTTTATTGTTATGAGTGTTTTGATACTAGTGTAGATGAGCAGAGGGTGTCCTGAGCTTAACTGCATTAGTTTCAGCCTCGGGGACCCATTACTTCATGAGTTACAGGCCCAGATATGGGCTGCCGGTATCCCCCTGCAGGATTTAAATCCCCCAGTCACGTGACGCGGGAGCTTTAAAAGCACAGGGGATACCTGTAACTCATGACGTAGGGGGTCCCCGAGGCTGAAACCAATGCGGTTCAACTCAGGGTCTCCATGCAGTTTTTACAGGCTGCTTTTTTTCCCATCAGCTATCATGCTTTACAAGTTTAAGCGCGATATCAGGGGAAAAAACAGCTTGCGCGATAGGGCATATTTTTGGCCGCACAGACCACAATGCGCTTCACTTGTTAGTGAATCCACCGTTCAGCTTCACTTTATAACGGGCGAGTCAAAAATTCACAATCGGCTGCAAAAACTCACTGCTTGGTGCATAGCCCCCTCAATTTTCCTTCAGTGCCTCCTCATACTTCTGTTTCAGATTAGCAATCATTCGGTCAGACTTGCTCTGCTTTTCATCCATGGTGGTAATAGTAGTGTTCGCTGTATCTAGATTCGTCATTAGATCCTCTCATCCCAACTTCTGACGCTATATGTACGAGATGTGGGCAGAGGTATATAATGGAGACCAATTTTGGTGAACTTATATCTTGGCATTATTGAGCCTGTTCCTTTCTCCAGGCAAAACATACAAAACAAAAAAATAACAAAACCTTATCCGCTTGAAAGGCCTAATTTACTTCCCCAGACCCTATATGCAGGACTGGAGGGATATTCCTATTACCAGTCTATCACCCCAAAGTCTGAGGAACTACCTTAAGCAGGTGGCCCTCCATGTCAGTCTCTGGCAGGTTCCTGATCTCAGCACAGCCTTTGTGCTCAAGACAGTGTCTGTGTGCAGGCTTCTCTGCTCCCCTTCTGTCAGCCCACATGTGAGCTAAGGAATCTCTCTTCTGTTTCTCACATCAGACTTTGTCAGAGTCCTAATCAGCCATGTGAAGTCTGGTTGATTGCCTGTGTGCAATTAACCAGCTTGCTGCTGGATTTAGAGGCAGCTTCTCTCAAACAGTGATAATTCCCTGTTACAGTACACAATACAAACCATTACATATACAAGAATGTTCTTTGAAATACCATAGATTCAAATAAACAATTGATTTGACTGTTTGCATTACTTAATAATACAAAATATATTGTAATTTTATATCTGCTTCTAGTTTTCTCTCCAGCTAATTTAATGAGACCCCCTTCATACCATATATAATGGCTGTATAGGTTTGACAGACTTCAAAAAAGAATCATAATTCAGTCATCTTTAACAAATACAGTTTGAAGTTGAATTATTCATGAAATATCAATTAAAAATGAGTAACCTGCAGAGGTAGGACAAAGCAACAAGAAACAGCTAAAAGAATAGGGAACGTAATCGGTTTGATGGAAGCTCTTTCAAAAAAGACTTCACCTTGATGGTGAAAAGTGCTATACTTGCATGTGGTTATTTCCAGAGCAAATGTGTAACTTTTTCTCTGGTGCAGAAAGAGCTCTTATCAGCTTTGAATGGCTCCCAAGTAAGTAATCCTTGAAGTCCTGGTTTGACAGTTATGGCTTTTGTCACAGAATGCTTAATACTGTAGATGCTATGTTTTTGGATTGCTATTATATTTTTTGTAGTCTACAAGTGCCAA